>NC_092052.1:57952303-58253428 GCF_003086295.3 Arachis hypogaea
AGAAAGTAAGGATAAAAAGAAGAATAGAGTGATTAACCCAATAAACACTGAGTGACTAGAGAGTAAACACAAAATCCAGTGAGGGTTCAATAGCTCATTAACATATATCTCTGCTTGAATTATTAATTGTCTTGCAAGTTTATAAAATATTTTTTCCCATCTCGATTGTAAAATTGCTTTATCATTATCTGAGGTCTGGCTATATATATGATTCCTTGAGAAATGTGAATTAATTCAACTACATGTGAGCTTTATATACAAGTGAATAAAAATAATTAGAATTGCATGATGCATTTAGGTAGTTGCATTTAGAATAGATTGTATTGAATGATATTCCACCACTTCAACCTTACCTTACTCTTTATCTTGGATTTAGCATGAGGACATGCTATTGTTTAAGTGTGGGGAGGTTGATAAACCCATATTTTATGATATATTCTGTGCCTAATTTGAGTGATTTATTCAATCCTCCACTCACTTATTCATATTAATTGCATGGTTTTACTTTCCCTCCCTTATTATGTGATGTATGTGAAAAACATGTTTCCTATGCTTTAAAAGTAATAATTTTAATTACCCTTTATTACCATTCGATGCCGTGATTCGTGTGTTGAGTAGTTTCAGATCTTCTAAGGTAGGAATGACTTAAAGGATGAAAAAGAAACATACAAAAATGGAAGGAAAGCACAAAACATAGTTTTTGAAGAAACTGGCAACGACGCGATCGCATGGACGACGCGGCCGCATGCCAGCGCGAATTAACAGCGACGCGACCGCGTGCTTGACGCGATCGCACGCCTTAAGTGAAACGCATATGACGCAGACGCATGACTGACGCGACCGCGTGACAAGGAAAACTCCAATTGACGCGACCGCGTGACCCACGCGGCCGCGTGACAGAGGCCACACACCAGAAATTACAGAAAATGCTCCCAACGATTTCTGAAGCCCTTTTTGGCCCAAATCCAAGTCCAGAAGGCACAGATCAGAGGTTATGAGGTGGGAGAATGCATCCATTCAGAGGAGAGTCTCCAATTAGTTACTAATCATGATTTAGATGTAGTTTTGAGGGAGAGGCTCTCTCCTCTCTCTTTTAGGATTTAGATTTAGGATTTTATTCGCTTTCAGGATTATCTCTTTCTATCAGGTTCAACATTCCTTTTTATTTATCTTTTCAATTTAATTTATGAATTCTTCTATGTTACAAATTACTCTTTTGAATTAATGTTATTTGAGGTAATTCAGTTTACAATTGTTTCTTTTATTTATATCGCTGTTGCTTTCAATCTGAAGACATTTTTATTCCAGTAGATTTATTTTTCCCTTTTTGGTCTTGGTTAAGGAATCAGTAACTCAGGAGTTATCAAACTCAAACATGATTGATAATTGTTATCTATGCTAATTGAATTGAACTTCAATAATCCCAATCTTTTCTTAGGGATTAACTTGGATTTGAGGATCTAACTAATTAGTCACTTAACTTTCCCTTGCTCTAGCAAAGGTTAACTAAGTGGAATTAAGGTTCAATTTTCATCATTATTGATAAGGATAACTAGGATAGGACTTCTAATTTCTCATACCTTGCCAAAAGTTTATTTTACAGTCATTTACTTATTTTAATTGCCATTTAAATTACTTGTTCCTTATCTTCAAAACCCCAATTTACAATCTCTATAACCAATAATAAGAACATACTTCCCTGCAGTTCCTTGAGAAGACGACCCGAGGTTTAAATACTTCGGTTATCAATTTACTTAGGGGTTTGTTACTTGTGACAACCAAAACGTTTGTACGAAGGGAATTCTATTGGTTTAGAAACTATACCTACAATGCGACTGTTTTTATAAAGTTCTTTACTGGCAAAAATCCTAACATCAGGTAGCTATAAGACAAGTTTCTGAATCAATACTTTCCCCCAAGGAAGTTGACACAGTTAAGGCTAGACATCCAAGGCTTCAAGAAAGAGAATAATGAATCTCTTCATGATGCCTGGGGGAGGTATAGAAGAATTCTATGAAAATGCCCCACTGAAATATTTTCAGAATGGGTGCAATTAGACATCTTCTATTATGGCCTCATAGACATGGCTAGGATGTCTCTAGACCACTCTACTGGTGGTTCTATACATATGAGGAAAATAATTGAAGAGGCTCACGAACTTATTGAGACAGTTGCCATGAACCAGCATCTGTACTCAGTTGATGAGACTTCCATAAAATGAAAGGTTAAGTAAATACCTACTGAATTTAACCCTCCAAAATAAAATGGCCAATTGGCTCAGCAACTACACACCCTTGAACAGTAGTTGCTGGAATTACAAGAGGCTTTACGAGAAACTCAGAATTTTAACAGGAATATAGAAGCACAGCTGAGTCAGACTAGGCAGCAACCATCTAAACAGATAAAGGAAGAATGTCAAGCTATTCAACTGAGGAGTGGGAAGACATTAAACACCCAACCTCAGTACAATAAGAAACCAGGAGAGGAACATCAAACAGGGGACAACCAAACTGCAGACCAAGACACCTCTAAGGGCGTTGAATGCCCAGAGAGGAATGTCATTGGCATTCAACGCCAAGAAGGGGGCAGCACCCCTAGCGTTGAACACCCAAGAGGGGACAATGTTCCTAGCATTCAGCAGTAACACTGGCGTTGAACGCTCAAAAGAGAACAGAATTTCTGGCTTGAACGCCAGGAAAGGGGTAACAAGGGCGTTGAACGCCCAAACAGGGATGATCAGATACATACAAGTGCTGATAAGACCCCCCTAAGCAGGCGAATAAACCATCTTCTAATTCTGTAGGAATTTAACCTACATCAACTAAAGTTGATGAATACAGGGCCAAGATGCCACATCCTCAGAAGCTCTGCTAAACAGAAAAGGATAAACAGTTTGCCCATTTTGCGGATTATCTCAAGACACTTGAGATCAAGATCCCTTTTGCAGAGGCTCTTGAGTAGAAACCTTCTTATGCTAAGTTCATGAAAGACATCTTAAGTTATAAGAAGGATTGGAGAGAGGCAGAAATAGTCCTCTTCACTGAAGAATGCAGTGCAATAATCTAAAAGAGCTTTCCAAAGAAACTCAAAGATCTTGGGAGCTTTATGATACCCTGCACCTTAAGGGATGCCTGCACAAAGACAGCCCTATGTGATCTTGGAGCAAGTATTAACCTAATACCTGCATCACTAATAAAGAGACTCTATTTAACTCACGAAGTTAAACCTACCTGCATATGTCTTCAACTTGCTGATGGCTCTGTTAAGCTTCCATCATGCGTGATTGAGGACATGATTGTTAGGGTTGGACCTTTTGCTTTCCCCACATATTTTGTGGTGCTGGAAATGGACGAGTTTATACTGAATGAGGATGAGTTTGTACTGAATGCTGTCAAAGCGATGCAGCATACAGACACTCCAGAAGAGTGCATGAGTATTGATATCATTGATTCCCTGGTGGAAGAAGTGAATATGGCTGAGAGACTCGAAAAAGAGCTAAACGATATCTTTTATGATGCTCAGCCTGATTTAGAGGAACCAGATGAAATAAAAGAGCCTTTGAAAACTCCTAAGGAAGAGGATAAGCCTCTTAAACTCGAGCTCAAGCCATTACCATCATCCTTGAAATATGCATTTCTAGGAGATGAAGATACTTATCCTGTGATTATAAGCTCTGCCTTAGAACGACAGGAAGAAAAAGCACTAATCCAAGTGCTAAAGACACACAAGACAACTCTTGGGTGGACAATAAGTGATCTTAAGGGCCCAACCCGATGCATGCTCAAGATCCTGCTGGAAGATGACGCCAAACCAGTGGTTCAACCACAAAGGCGACTGAATCTAGCCATGAAGGAAGTAGTACAAAAGGAATTCATAAAATTATGGGAGGTTGGGATTATTTATCCCATCTTTGACAGCCCAATGGGTGAGCCCTATCCAAGTTGTTCCCAAGAAGGGAGGCAAGACAGTGGTTCATAATGAAAAGAATGAATTGATTTTCACAAGGACAGTTAGAAGGTGGCATATGTACATTGACTATAGAAGGCTCAATAATGCCACCAGAAAGGATCACTTTCCTTTACCATTTATAGATCAAATACTGGAGAGACTAGCAGCTCATGCATTCTACTGCTTTTTGATGGCTATTCAGGCTATAACCAAATTGCAGTAGATCCTCAGGACCAGGAAAAGACAGTATTTACATGCCCATATGGCGTGTTTGCTTATAGGCGGATGCCATTTGGCCTGTGCAATGCACCTGCTACGTTTCAGAGGTGTATGCTCTCCATCTTCTCTGATATGGTGGAAAAATTCCTTGAAGTATTCATGGATGACTTCTCCATCTTTGGAGACTCATTTTGACTCCTGCCTTGAGCATCTGGCCCTAGTTCTCAAACGATGCCAAGAGACAAACCTAGTTTCAAACTGGGAAAAATGCCACTTCATGATGACTGAGAGAATTGTTCTTGGGCATCAAATTTCGAACAAGGGAATAGAAGTGGATCAAGCTAAGGTGGAGGTAATTGAGTGGTTACCACCACCCACTAATGTCAAAGGAATCAGAAGTTTCCTAGGACATGCAGGATTCTACAAGAGGTTTATAAAGGATTTTTTCCAAAATCGCAAAACCCCTGTGCAAATTACTAGCTATCAACACTCTATTTGTCTTTGACCAAGAGTGTTTGTAGGCCTTTGGGACCCTGAAAGCTAAGCTTATCACTGCGGCTGTCATCTTTGCACCCAACTGGGACCTACCATTCGAACTAATGTGTGACGCCAGTGACCATGCCATTGGCGCAGTTCTAGGGCAGAGGCATGACAACCTTCTGCATGTTATTTATTATCCCAGTCGTATTCTAAATGACGTGCAGAAGAACTACACTACCACAGAGAAGGAATTACTTACAGTGGTTTATACCATTGACAAGTTCAGATCCTATCTCATAAGATCTAAGGTCATTATCTATACTGACCATGCTGCTCTCAAATATCTACTCACCAAGTAGGACTCTAAGCCCAGGCTAATAAGATGGGTATTACTCCTGCAAGAGTTTGATATAGAAATCAGAGACAGAAAAGGGTCAGAAAATCAAGTGGCTGAGCACTTGTCTCGAATTGAACCAGTAGACGGAACATCTTCTCCCTCTATTGAGGTGTCTAAAACCTTCCCGGATGAGCGACTCTTGTGGGATTGATGCACCACTATTTCGTGGTGCATTCTATGCTGAATTTAGGGAATTTTATCACCCATTTCCCACATTTATTCCATGAAATGGCATGGTTTCATGTATTTCTCCTAATTTGTGCTTAAATGTGAAAACATGCTTTTTAGGTCCTTATTGGTTAATTTTAATTCTCTTTTGATCCCACTAGATGCCTTGATGTGTTTGTTGAGTGAATTCAGGTTAAAAAGGCTAGGAATGGATCAAAGGAATAAAGAGAAAAGCATGCAAAGTGGAGAAATCATGGAAAATCAAGGATTTGGGATGCATTCATCGACGTGCATGCGTAGCAGACGTGCACGCGTGGAATTGAAGTCGCGTGGCAATGCGTACATGTACATGATGTGTACGCGTCGACGCTTGCACATGACATCATTAAAGTCAAAATGCTGGGGGCGATTTTTGGGCTTCCCAGGCCCAAATCCAACTCATTTCTGAGCCTATTACATGCAGAAATCAAGAGGAGTCAAGAGGGGAGAACACATAGTGGAGTTACATCATGCTTTAGTTAGTTTCTAGAGAGAGAAGCTCTCTTTTCTCTCTAAAATTAGGTTAGATGTAGATTAGGATTTCTTAGATCTAGGTTCAGTTCATGCTTTGATTTACTTTTCCTTTTCAATTTCTTGTTCCTCTACCTTTTCTTTCCTAGTTTAGCATTTTAATTCTTGTATTTCATTTTTGGGTGACAAATTTCTAATCCAACACTTTTGCATTTGATTTTTAGGTCTTTTTGGATTTTATTTGCATTTCTTATTTTGCATATATATACATAATAAGCTTCGTCAAAATAATGAAATTTTTCAAGAAATTACTTATAGGGCCCCAATTGATTTGAGCAAAAGTTTTTCGTTGAACTTGCTTGAATTATATCTTGTGGAACATGTTTTGAGCTAAGAACACAAACATGTGAGTTTTGAGCCTAAAATGTGTCGTTACATCTTATAACCACTTTATGTTCCTTCTTGTCTGATTATTTTCTTTTTATGATTGTGATCTTTGATTTGTTTGATTCTTTATGTCCATTATTTTGTTTGATTCTTTCTATGATTGTAATCTTTGATTTGTTTGATTCTTTAGGCTAGTGAGTGTGTGTATCATTCAAGTGTGGAGAGACTTGGGACATTGGTTAGGAAAAGGTGTATGTTGTATGTTGTCAAACTATGGGAATTGGGTGCATACTCATGTGTTAATTAAATGTAAAACCATATGCATTGGTACGTTTGTATATACTATATCGCAAAAAGAAAAAATTATATATATATATACATATATATATATATATATATATATATGTATATATATACATATATATATATACATATATACATATATATATATATATACATATATATATATACATATATACATATATATATATATATATACATATATACATATATATATATATATACATATATATATATATATATATATATATACAAAATAAAAAAAAGATATATATATATATATATATATATATATATATATCAAAAGAAAAAAAATAGAAAAGAAAAAGAAAGAAAAAGAAAAGTAATAAGAAGGGGACAAAATGCCCCAAAGTGAAGTTAATAATAATCAATGCATATGGGTTGTAATAAAGAAAAGAATGCATGAGTATGTGAATAAGTGAAGAATAAGTAGTTAGGTTAGCTTCTAAATTGTATAGGTTGCTATATAGGTTAGGTGGGAAGTTTAAGCTTGATCAAAGATTCAAATCTCAAGCTCACTTGACCATATGCATCCTACCTTGACCCTAGCCCCATTACAACCTATGGATAAGTCCTCATGATGAATGTATGCATGCATAGAATAATTGTTGATTGTTAGATGAAAAACAAATCTTGAAAAGCATGATTAGGGGAGAATCGAGTGAATCAACCCTAGACACCTGAGCGATTAGAGCGGATACAAATCCGATGACGGTTCGATTGCTCAACTACATGTTTTCACCTAGATCATCACTTTTCTTGCAAGTTTGCAAAAATCTTTAATAACTCAATTCAATTGTGGGTTTGGCTTGGTTGTTAATACCTTTAGCCCTCATGCTTATATATGCTTTCTTGGAAGTTGATTTATTTTGACTAAGCAATTGCATTCATTTAGATAGTTGTATATAGATAGATTGCATTTAGTAAGTTTACATTTGAATAAATGATGATACCCTTTGTCTCTTTCTTGGTTTAGGCATGAGGACATGCTTGGTTTAAGTGTAGGGAGATTTGATGCACCACTATTTCGTGGTGCACTCTATGCTAAAATTAGGGGATTTTATCACCCATTTCCCACATTATTCCATGAAATGGCATCGTTTCATGTATTTCTCCTAATTTGTGCTTAAATGTGAAAACATGCTTTTTAGGCCCTTAATTGGTTAATTTTAATTCACCTTTTTTATTCCACTAGATGCCTTGATGTGTTTGTTGAGTGAATTCAGGTTAAAAAGGCTAGGAATGGATCAAAGGAATGAAGAGAAAAGCACGCAAAGTGGAAAACTCATGGAAAATCAAGAATTTGGGATGCATTCATCGACACGTATGCGTAGCAGATGCGCACGAGTGGAATTGAAGTCGCGTGGTGACGTGTACGCATACATGCCGTATACGCGCAGATAGCAAAAATGCCAAACGACGCGTACGCGTGACCCACGCGTACGCGTCGACGCTTGCACGTGATATCATTAAAGTCAAAACACTGGGGGCGATTTTTGGACTTCCTAGGCCCAAATCCAACTCATTTCTGAGCCTATTACATGCAGAAATCAAGAGGAGTCAAGGGGGGAGAACACATAGTGGAGTTACATCATGCTTTAGTTAGTTTCTAGAGAGAGAAGCTCTCTCTTCTCTCTAGAATTAGGTTAGATGTAGATTAGGATTTCTTAGATCTAGGTTCAATTCATGCTTTGATTTACTTTTCCTTTTCAATTTCTTGTTCCTCTACCTTTGCTTTCCTAGTTTAGCATTTTAATTCTTGTAATTGTTTACTTTGTTGTTGATGCACTCTTGTTTCTTCTATTTCTTTTTAATGCAATTTATGTTTGGTTTCCTTTATTGTTGATTTGAATTGTTGTTGTTAATTTCCTTGCAATTGGTAGAGTAGATTTACTTTTCTTGCAATTTTATCTTGCTTTCCTTTTATGCCTTCCAAGTGTTTGAGAAAATGCTTGGAAGGATGTTAGAGTAGATTCTTCTCCTCTTGGCTTTGGTTGAGTAATTGGAGACTCTTGAATTATCAAACTCTCTTGTTGATTGATGATTAGTGTAACGACCCAACTTCAAGTACGTCATGATCGTACCGAAAGTAAGGCGTTACCAACCTGCTTTCCTTTATTAACTATTTACTATTGAGCCTCTAGTTCGATATCGCGATCCAGTTTTAGTAAAAATACCAGAAAATTTTGTTTTTTTCTTTATCAAAATCATGTCAAGGATCAACAAGCAATAATAATCACATAATTACTAATAATAAAATCTGTCATACAAAAGATTTCAAATAAAACTTAGATACAAATCCTATCCCTCTGTATAAAATAAAAACTAAAGTAACAAGGGCGAGGGAATTCTATGAAAATAACCTAACTCAAAAACTTATCTCATAAATGAATTCTATAATCGCTCGCAGCTTCAAACTGAGTCTTCGAACCTGTGTCACTGAAAGGGTGGAAGATTTTGGGGTGAGAACAAACCACACGTTCTCAGTAGGGAATGGGAATGCCGTAAAAGTAATGAAATAAAATGCAAATAATTAACATACTCAAGAAAACTATATTTCATCATAAATCCAAAATGCCTTTTTAAAAGTTTTTCCTAGACAGCATGAATGATCAAACTGTACCAAGCATAGGTTCATTAAGTCTGCTGAACCAGTTTAGCTTTTCATACTTTTCTAAACCAAAAATACAAACCAAACACAGTCTTCAGTCCATCTCATAATTAACCACGGCCCTAGGCCCAAGAAACTCAATCAACAACCAAATCATTACAATCCAACCAATTTTCAGTCACAAACACAAGTAAGAAGGTTCAAACACAATCAAGCAGTTATATCAAGTAAAGCAATTAGCAATTAAACATAACTATTCACATAGGCAAACCAATTATAATATGCACACCCAAACAATGTCATATAAATACATATGATGCATGCCTGTCCTACTGGCCATGAGCTCATGCGTCAGTTATGTTGCCAGACCCGACTCGGATAAGCGGGATTCAACCACCATCCTTATCCGTAGGTTCCACAAGCAAGCGGGACTAAACCACCATCCTTGCCTGGAACACGCAAGCGGGATTTAAACCACCGTCCTTGCCAAATAATTTATCAATATATGAGCGGGACAAAACCACCATCCTCACTGCAGGCGGGACAAAACCACCATCCCTGCATAACAGTTTACGCACTGAGCAAGCGAGACTATACCACCATCCTTGCCAGGCCTCATCATATTCTCAATAACATCCACAGTCAATCAGACTCAAAATCTTATTTCAAAAATTATTCTTGGCCCACTTTCAAATTACAAACGTATTCAGTTCACATCTTGCCAAGAACCACTTTTCTTAAGTAAATTTTCTTTTCAAAACTTTCAAACAACTTCATAACCAAGCCAGATTCAAAATCTCTTCTGAAAGACTCAAAATCATTTATTTTCAAATCATTCGCTCCATCACTTTGAAATCAAGAGCTATTAATCAACAACCTTGGCAAGGACTCAAGACTTTAGGGAAGAATAACCTGCCTCATTTCTTAAACTCTTCAGAAATTCTCGGAATCATAGTTGCTTAAGTTGAGATAAATTAAAGTAAAGATTTTAAAATCAAAACCAAAGCATGTAAGCCAAGAGTTCTGAACCAGTTTCAAAACCAAAATTATTTAAGTAAAAAAAAAATCCAATTTCTTTTCATTCTTAAATTAGAAACTCTCCCAAAGGCTCAGAATTGTTTAGTCGAACTTAAAGTCGAACTTAAAGAATACTTTAAGAGCAACACGAAATTAATTAATCAAGTTCAATTTCTTTCAAATTCCGCTAAACTCACGCAAAGGTACTTCTTTAACCAAACTTCAAAACATAGGCCCCTTCATATTTAAATCAATCGGGAAACATAAACTTTTATTAAACAGTTTAAACTCAAAACACCAATTTCTTAATAAATCAAGAACCAATTTGTAGAACCTCTCAAGTCCAAATCTTTTTCTAAATCACATTTTAAAACAGAATCTAGATTTTTATGAAAATTCGGCAGCATCTCCTCTAAAACTTGGACTTTGCCACCCTTTCGGGTTCCCTCTTTCTTAACAATTTTCAAACAGATAATTCTCAATCAATCAGACATTCACAATTCATAATATTTAACAAATCAATCATACTCCACAATTCCAACTAATCCATCAATCCAACTCCAATCTCATCAATTCATATTTACTTTTCACATATCATGGAATCCTTTCAAAATTAAACTCAATCAACTAGTAATCCCAAAAATCAGCCTTTCATAATTCTAATTATTTTAATGTCATTTACTCTTTAGCACAGTTACTATTTAGTTTTAAAATTCAAACTTGAAGAGAATGATTTAGTAATCAAACTTTAATCTTTTAACTGTTCTCAAACTTAATTCTAATTAATTATAAATCAACTTTAGCAACCATCAAAGCCAATTCTAATTAGTCGTTGTCAGTATCACAGCCGTTCCGTTACATCAGATAACTAAAAACAACAATAAGCACTTATTCTTAATAATCAGAATACAGCTACAACTTAGCCAAAATTAATCTTACCAATTAATCAATCACTCACAGCAACAGAACCAGTCACAATCACAGCCTTAATCTAAACTCCATTCATCAATTATCAAAACGTCAGATTTTTAATAATTAGCTCAACATTTTTCAGCTTAATAAGTAACATTAAATAAATCATTCACAGCCCCATTTCAACTAATTTCAACCCGTCACAAGTCCATTTCATAGCCATTCCAATATACTAAAATTCCAATTCAATATGAAATAATTCAAAATAACTCACTCAAGATCAAAATCTCAGCCAACTCATCACAAAAAAAAATCAGTAATTCAAAATACAATTCACAACCAAATTTCAACCAATTCAGCTATATCACATAAGATCAGAATTTTCAACAAATCCACTACCGTTACACTATATCAAATAACCAGCACATCATTCAATTCAATATAAATCCATCAAAGATCAGAATTTCAGTCAGTTTGAAACCATCAAGCAAACCAGCCTATGGCAACCAGCTCAACATAATTAAATAACAGGATTCTCAATAATTCCAAACAATTAAAAAATCGGTAATAGTTACAGCGTCAAATCAAAATCAATATCACCAGTTTAATCACCGTTCACAACCACATTTAATTCGAATCATAACTCAGAAAAATCACAATAGCTAACCATTCTCAAACACATTTCAAGTCATTCTTGTCAATTAAGAAATTCTTAACTATTATTAACCATTTGCACTTATCCAATAACTTTGTAGGCATTCTAAATTAAAAACGTTAAATCCCCTACCTCATTGTCGCAACTTGTGGGAATCAATAAACAAAGCAGCTCCATCAACAGCGTCTTGTACCGCAGCGACCCAGGCAGCGGCATTAACTGAACAGCAGCTCCGATGGTGGTTCCAGCAGCCGTAAAACGGTTCCCAGCGACAACAATAACTACTTGCAGCAGCAGTTTCTTCTGTCAATAGCTCCTTCCCTGGCAAGCTTCAATGGTGACAGTGGCAGCGTCCTCCTCCAAACTTGATGGTGGCAGAACAGAGCAAGAACAGCAGCAGCGATCTTGAACCCAACAAACAATAGCGATAAGTGGCGTTTTCCCAGATTCCAAAAACTAGAAGCAGAGGCAGAACTGGCGAGCCCTCCTCCTCCAGTGACGGCTTAGTGAGACGCGACAGGAACAACAGAGTGCAACAACGGCAGCAGAAATGTGACACAACTCTTCTCATTGCGTTCTCTTCTCTTCGAAGACTATGCGCACAGCCGTGACATTGATAGTTCCCTCGACGACGACCAGACGCGACGGGACTAGAAACCGCAAGGCAGTTTGACGGTGATGGAGGCGCAACGAAGGCACAACGGCGTTACCTTTCACGCACGAGCTCTCTCCTCTTCGTGGTGGTTCTCAGGCGACAGAACAGGCTTTACGGAAGGCAGAACAGCGACTGGGTAGTGACGAACGGCGTGGCCTCAACGACGACGCTCCTCGCTGCTCCACAAACGGCGACAAGGACGGCGGCGGTGGCGACGGCATCTCCCTCATCTCCGTCTCGGTCTTCCCTCAACAACGCGTGGATGACGGTGGCAGCTACATGGAACGGTGGTGAGGGCGCAGCAAGGCGCGACGGCGACTGCGACGGCGGCGAGCCCTAGACATAGCGCCATCCCTTCCTCTCTGATTCCCTTTTCTCTTCTCTAATTCCTATCTTCCCCTGTTTCCATTTCCCCTCCTTTTCTTGCTGTGAGGTTTTCGTGGGTGAGGGATAGGGTCTCTAGGGTTAGAGTTTTCAATTTGGGAAATTAGGGTTTCTGATTCAATTTGGGAATTTAGGTTTAGGAATTAGGATTTTATATAAGAATATGGATAGATATGAATATATATTTTGATAAAATTGAAGGGTAGGATAATTTTAAAATCAAATGTACTCTATTAAAAATATTTAGAAACATTATTTATCAACATATTGCTAAGTTGAATTAATTATTTCTAGTTTAAATTATAAAATAAGCATATTAATCATATAATTATAAAATATAGTTTAAACTCAATATTAATTATTCAAATTAAATGATATAACTTTTTATTATATTTCTATTATCAAAACTCTAATTTCAATTTGTGTAGAATAACTAATTATAATAAAAATTGTACTTAAACATTAATTAACTTAAACTTAAAGTATTTATAAAAATCAAACTAATTATTTCTAGTAAATTAATCTCTAAGAGTATAAATTAATAAAATAGAACATAATTCATTCATAATAAAAATTACTTAAATTGAACGGTACAATTCTTTCTTATTTTTCAATTACTAACATTATAATTTCAATTATATCAAATATTCAATAAAAATTATATAATAATTCTAATTAATTTAAACTTCAATTATCATGAAACTATATTTAATTACCTTTAGTAAAATAATTTTCTTAAAATAAAATTATCATCAAATAAAATAAATCACAAATAACTAATTATTTAATTTTCAAAATCTAGGGTTGTTACAATTAGAAGTTGCTAATTTACTTGAATACCACTAAAGCTAGCCTTTCCTTGGAATTTGACTAGGACTTGTGGACTCAAGTTGATTTATCCACTTGACTTTCCTTCATAGTTAGAGGTTGAATAAGTGGGAGCAATGAACAATTCTCATCACAGTTGATGATGATAATGAGGATAGGTCTTCTAATTCTCATTCCTTGCCAAGAGCTTTATTAGTTGTTAGTTTACCTTTCTTGCCAATTTATCTTTCATGTTTCTTATCCAAAACCCCAAAATATGCACATCATAACCAATAACAAGAACACTTCCCTGTAATTCCTTTGAGAGACGACCCTGGTTTGAATACTTTAGTTATTTTTATTGGGGTTTGTACTTGTGACAAACAATTTTTTTGCATAAAAGGATTATTTGTTGGTTTAAAAACTACACTTGCAACGAAATTTCATTTATGAAATTCTATACCATCAAAAATCCATTCATCAGGGATGAACCGTATCTCTTTAAGAGATGCTCAGATGGGATAATCCGCCGCTGGGTGTCTGAAGAGGAGGCACATAAAATACTATGGCATTGCCATGGCTCCAATTATGGAGGACACTTTGGAGGAGAGCGAACAACCACTAAGGTCCTCCAAAGTGGTTTCTACTGGCCCACACTCTTTAAGGATTCCCGAGAATTTGTTCGTCGCTGTGACAGTAGCTAAAGGGCTGGCAATCTCCCTCATGGTCATGACATGCCTCAGCAAGCAATCCTAGAGATTGAGCTATTTGATGTATGAGTTATAGACTTCATGGGTCCTTTTCCACCTTCATACTCAAACACCTATATCCTTGTAGAAGTAGATTATGTGTCTAAATGGGTTGAGGCAGTCGTATCACCCACGAATGACACTAGAGTAGTGATGAAGTTCCTCTAGAAGAACATCTTCAGTAGGTTCAATGTACCTCAAACACTAATCAGTGATGGAGGAACTCATTTCTACAACAAATAGCTTGACTCTGTGCTGAACCAATATGGAGTTTGCCATAAAGTGGCCACCCCATATCATGCATAGACAAACGAGCAAGCTAAAGTCTCAAATAGAGAATTGAAGAAAATCCTGGAAAGAATAGTGAATACCTCTAGAAAGGATTGGGCAAGAAAGCTTGATGATGCTCTCTGGACATACAGAACAGCTATCAAGACCCTTATAGGAACATCACCATATGAATTGGTGTACGGGAAGGCATGCCACCTGCTAGTGGAGCTGGAACACAAGGCCTACTGGGCAACCAAACTCCTAAACCTTGATGCAAAGGCAGCAGGAGAGAAACGGTTGCTCCAGCTAAATAAGTTAGATGAATTATGACTTGCTGCATTTGAAAATACAAAGATCTATAAAGAAAGAGCCAAGAAGTGGCATGACAGAAAGATTTCTTCCAGAGTCTTTGAACCTGGACAGAAAGTTCTGCTCTTCAATTCTAGACTGAAACTTTTCCCTGGAAACCTTAAGTCACGTTGAACAGGACCTTTCCTGATCACTAATGTATCACCC
Source organism: Arachis hypogaea (assembly GCF_003086295.3). NCBI lineage: Eukaryota > Viridiplantae > Streptophyta > Magnoliopsida > Fabales > Fabaceae > Arachis > Arachis hypogaea. Next base: position 57,967,310 of record NC_092052.1, read on the forward strand.
TAGGGTCATATAGAACTCCAGAGTAATTACTCTGATAAAAGATTTACCGTTAATGGCCAGAGAGTGAAACATTACTTGGGTGGTGAAGTTGAGCAAGAAAAATCCATCCTGTTGTTGACATGAGTGTAGTACCGTCAAGCTAGTGACATTAAAGAAGCGCTTGTTGGGAGGCAACCCAAACATAATTAAAGTTATTTCTGTTTTTGTTAAGTATATTTCAATTATATCAGTTTAATTTTCATACTTGTTTCTTTAGGTTTGTGATCATGTGCAGTAGTCAAAACAGAAGCAGAGACAGTCAGAGCTAAAAATAGAACACCCTGGGAAAAGCCTCTTGCTAGCGTTGAACGCCAGACAAGAGGGAAAGAGGGGCGTTAAACACCCCCAAGAGGTAGCAAGACTGGCGTTCAACGCCAGCCAGGGAGCACTAGCTGGGCGTTCAACGCCCTCAAGGAGTAGCAAGCATGGCGTTGAACGTCAGCCAGGGAGCACTGGCTGGGCGTTCAACGCCCTGAAGGGGATGCAAGACTGGCATTGAACGCCAGCTAGGGAGCACTGACTGGGTGTTCAATGCCCAAGAAGGAGTGGTAAGCTGGCATTGAACGCCAGCTAGAAGGCACTGGCTGGGCGTTCAACACCCAGAGGGAGCACTAGGATGGTGTTGAACACCAGAATCAAGGCATTCTGGCATTCAACGCCCAACAAGGGTTGGGGAAGTTTTTAACTTTTTCAAATCTTATCTTTTCCAAATCTTATCTTTTTAATCATATCTTTTAAACAAGATTCTTTCAACCATCATCTTTTAATTTCAAATTCCTTTCAAATTTAAACTCTTTTCAAATCTTTTTCAAAATTTCATATCTTTTGCAATTCTTTTTCAAATCTTTTATTTAACTTTAAAATCTTTTTCATACCTTCTATCTTATATTTTTATCTTTTTCATATCTTTTGATGATTAAACAAATTTTAAAACTTATCTTTTTCTATTTTTTACCAAGGTGTGCATCATATCTTCTTTATCTTTTCTCTAATCAATTTCGAAAACCCATCCTCCCCTCCTGATATATAACATTCACCCCACACACTCCCTCATCCACATTCCTGTCGAATTCTTCTCCTCCTCTTCGTCTTCTTTCTTCTCTTTTGCTCGGGAACGAGTAAACCTTTTAAGTTTGGTGTGGAAAGAGCCTTGCCTTCTCACTCCATTTGAATTCCATGGCTCCAAAAAGTGGAAAATCCACTTCAAGAAGCAAGAAAGAAGACAACCAAACAGTTATTTTCAAACCTCTCAGATTCTACACAAAGCAGCATGAAGAAAATTATTACAAAATAATGTGTAAGAGAACAGTGATCCCGGAGGCCAAATTCAAAATAAGAGAAGATGAGTACCCGGAGATCCAAGAGCAAATTCGAAAGAGAGGCTGGGAGATCCTGGCCAACCCTGAGATCAATATTGGAATAACAATTATCCATGAATTCTATGCAAATCTGTGGATGACAGATAAGCAAAAGAAAGATGGACAAGGATTCCATACTTTTCGCACCATGGTCCAAAGAAAGACTCTCTATTTTCATCTTGACAAGGTGAGAGAGAACTTTAAGTTACCTCCACAAAGGGATGATCCAGAATCCTTTAATAGGAGGGTGTTAGCCAATCCAAAGTTAGATCAGATTCTAGAAGACATATGTCTGCCTGGAACTCAGTGGATCAATAACACAAAAGGTAATCCAAACCAACTGAGAAGAATAGATCTCAAACCAGTTGCTAGGGGTTGATTGGATTTCATTGGGCATTCCATAATCCCTACTAGCAACCGCTCTGAAGTTACCATCAGAAGGATTGTGATGATTCACTGCATCATGATGGAGAATGAGGTGGAAGTCCACCAACTGATCCCCTTTGAGCTATACAAGGTTGCAAACAGGATGTCAACTGAAGCCAGATTGGCCTATCCAAACCTTATCTTTCGCTTGTGTAAAGAGGCTGGAGTCATAATTAACAGAGACTTCTTTATCCCAGCAGAAAGCCCAATCACCAAGCAAGTGATGGAAAGCTCCAAAATACCAGATGATCATCCCAAAAGGAAAACACCTGAGCCTCTTCAAACACAAGAGATCCCTCCAATTGAATATTGGACCCATCTGGAAGCATCTGTGGCACAATTGCAAACCACCTTGGATCAATTAAGAGAGGAGCAAAAGACCAGACTAGCATGCTTTGCAAACTAGATCAATTGAGTTCCACCTCCCTATTCCTATGCCTATTCTAATCCCTATTTCTTATGTTTATATTTACATGATCACTAGTAGCATTTAAGCTTTTATTTAAGTTTTTGTCTTTTAATTTCAGAATTGCATGGGCATTATTAGGATTTAAGTTTTTATTTTCCAATTAGGTATAAAATGTTCCTCTAATCATCTCATTGAACTTGAGTAAAATTTTGATTTTTTTAGAAGCAGTAATGATACATAAATTTCGAATTATATATATTATGAATAGTCAATTATTTGATGTGGTGGCATTGCTTTTATTTTCTGAATGCATGAAAAAATAGTGCATGTTTGAAGTTGGAGTTAAGAATGTTAGCTCCTGAAAGAATGATGATAAAAGTGAAGTATTATTGGTGATCTGAAAAATCCAAACGTTGATTCTTGAAGCAAAAAAAAAGCAGCAAATAGAAAGAAAGAAAAAGAAAGAAATTGTGAAAAAAAAAGGGGCAAGTAGAAAAAGAAAAAAAATAAGAGAAAAAGCCAATAGATCTTTAAACCAAAAGGCAAGAGCAAGGATCCAAGGCTTTGAGCATCAATGGTTAGGAGGGCCTAAAAGAAAAAAAATCTTGGCCTAAACAGTTCAAATGAGCTGCTTCCCTAACTATATGCTTGTGGTGTGAAGGTGTCAAGTGAAAAGCTTAAGACTGAGCAGTTAAAGTCGTGATCCAAAGCAAAGAGTGTGCTTAGGAACTCTAGACACCACTGGCTGGGGATTCTAGCAAAGCTAAATCACAATCCGAAAGGGTTCACCCAGTTAAGTGTCTGTGGCGTTTATGTATCCGGTGGTAATACTGGAAAACAAAGCGCTTAGGGTCACAGCCAAGACTCAAAAGAAGTTGTGTTCAAGAATAAAAAAGAACTGAACTAGGAGAATCAATAATATCATCTAGAATCTGAGTTCCTAAAGATGCCAATCATTCTAAGCATCAATGAAAAGTGAGATGCCAAAACTATTCAGAAGCAAAAAGTAACTAAGTCCCGCTCATCTAATTGAAACTGAGCTTCATTAAGAATTCTAAGATTTATTGTATCCTTCTCTTATTTTTAATTCTACTTTTGTTTTGGTTGCTTGGAGACAAGCAACAGTTTAAGTTTGGTGTTCTGATGAGCGGATATTTTATACGCTTTTTGGCATCATTTTCATTTAGTTTTTATTGTGTTTTGTTTAAGTTTTAATATATTTTCATAGGCTTTAGTGAAAAATTCATATTTTTGGATTCTACTTAGAGTTGTTGTGTTTTATGATAATTTCAGATATTTTTTGGCTGAAATTGAGTAGTTTTGGCAAAGTCTGATTTAGAGACAGAGAAAGGACTGCAGATGTTGTTAGGATTTGACCTCCATGCACTCGAAGGAGCATTTCTAGAGCTACAGAAGTTTAAATGGAGTGATCTTAATGGCTTTGGAAAGATAATATCCAACGCTTTTCAGAAATATATAATAGTCCATACTTTGCGTTGGAAATGAAGGCCCAAAACTGACAGTCAACGCCAGCCACCAACCCCGTTCCTGGCAACCAACGCCCAAAGGGGAATAGCTGGCATCCAACGCCCATTCAGGAGTCCAAAGCTGGCGTTGGATGCTCAAAAGGGAATACTAGCTCGTGGATTTCACTCAAGCTCAGCCCAAACACTCACCAAGCGGGCCCGAAAAGTGAATTTTCGCACTACAAGACTAGTTTATCTTATTTTTGTAATTCTTAGTTGCTAGATTAGTAAATATAGACAAGAGTTTACCCCTGTTAGAAACTCTTGGCCACTCTACATGTTTTACATTACCTTTCTATAACCTATGAGCAACTAAACCTCCTAGGTTAAGGTTAGGAGCTCTGCTGATTCTCATGGATTAATAATATCACTATTCTATTTCGATCTATGCTTGATTCCATTCTAAGATGTATCTTCGTTCTTCATCCAAATGAATTGGGAGTGTAACTTGACCGTCATCCCTATTTCACATGGGTTCTTGCAAGTCTTTGACGGGATAGTACTGAACCACAAGCCTGATTATACATCTCTTAGACGGATAATCCACGACTTCGTTGGATACTTAGAGACATCAGTGCAGCCGAGGTACGGGGCGTTAAGGGCCTTTGTGGTATAGGCTAGAACCAAAGGAGCAGCATTCTTTGATTCAGAAGATCCGACCTTGTCTATGGCGTTTTGAGTAGGATCACCAAGGGAATAGACTGCCAGAGCTTCACCCACGTTCAAATTGGATGACTGCTGACCCGGGGTTTGATCTGAAGCAGAGGAGATTAATGACCACTGACCTGGCATTAATCATTTATAGCTTGCCATGGAATGAATCAATTAGAAGTTAAAGTAAATGGTGAGAAAAGTTGATCCAGAAGGAAGAAGCATCTCCGAAGCCTCAACCGTTCCACCATCATTGATTTCACACCTATTTAGTAAGGTTTTATTCATTTCTTTGTTTTATGCTTTTTTCACAACAAAAATCATATTTTCTATCCGCTTGACTAAGATCTACAAGGCATCCATTGTTTGCTCAAACCAACAATCCTTGTGGGATTGACCCTCACTCACCTGAGGTATTACTTGGATGACCCGGTGCACTTGCCGGTCTATCTGTGTGAAACTTGCGGAGTTAGTTTCGTGCACCAGTGATTTCTGAGGTCCCCTTTAGCATCAAGGAGGATGAGTATCCAGAAATCCTTGAAGAAATCTGGAGATTGGACTCGAAAATTCTAGCTCATCCTATCTTAGTTGTTGGCACACTAATGGTGCAAGAATTCTACGCCAACGCTTGGGTCACGAAGGTGGCATGACAATAGTGTGAACCCACAACCTAAGAACTACCGAACCATGGTTCGAGAGCAACTCTTGGACTTCTTCCTGGAAAGTGTGAGGTTGGCGTTGTAGTTGCCTTAATTGCAAGATGACCCACACTCCTGCATAAAAAGGGTCAACTCTGATCAGAGGTTGGAGCAAGTGCTCGCAGACATCTATGTGAAGGGAGCCCAATGGAGGCTAGATGCACACGGCAAGCCCTACCAACTGAGTAGGCTTGACCTCAAGCCAGTGGCTAGAGGATGGTTGGAACTTGTGCAACGCTCCATCATCCGTACTAGTAACCGGTCTGAAGTGACTGTTGACTGAGAAATAATGGTGCATTGCATCATGCTCGGAAATGAGGTAGAGGTGCACGAGATAATCCCTCAAGAAATATACAAGGTAGCCACGAAAGCCTCCACTAAGGCAAGGCTAGCCTTGCCGCATCTCATCTATCGCAATACAATTTGGCTGGGATTAACATTCTAGGTGATGCCCTCATTGAGAAGGATAAGCCCATCACAAAGATGAGAATGGAGAATGTTAGAGAGCCGGCACAAGAGCCTGTGTAGCCACCTCCACTAGAAATCCCTGAGATGCCTTAAGGGATATATTTTCCTTTCCGAGACTATTGAGATCAATTGAATACCTCAATAGGGGAGCTGAGCTCAAACGTGAAGCAGCTAAGGGTGGAGCACACTGAGCACGCTACGATCCTCCATGAGATAAGAGAAGATCAGAGACGGTTGATGGAGGAACAGCTGAGGCAAGGGCGTGACATATAGGAGATCAAACGCTCCATTGGATTCTCCAGGAGAAGCAGCAGCCACCGTCATTGAGGTTGTTGAGTTCCATTATTCCTCTACCTGTTCAATTTCTATTTTCACTATACTTTTATTTATTGTCTCTATTCTTTTCTAAGTTCATGATCAAGTTTAGTAGTTTGTTACTTTCAAGTTTATTTTCTTGTTTTATTCCTGTTATAGGATATCCTCTCTATCCTCACCATGCTTAAAAGAAAAATTATTTGAAAAAGAAATAGTAAGATGTATAAGTTTTAAGTATATCATGAGTTATTTCAATTAATCTGATATGGTGGCCTTGCATTTTTCTTTTGAATGTATGAATTAACAGTGCATGATTGATGTTGAAGTTGAGAATGTTGACTCTTGAAAGAATAAAAAATTTAGAGAAGTATTATTGACTCTCTAAAAAATAAAAAAAATATTGATTCTTGAAGAAAGAAAAAGCAGTAGAAAAAAAAAAGAAGAAAATAAAAAGAAAAAAATAAAAATAAAAAAGAAAAGGAAAAGAAAAGCTCAAAAGAAAAATCTAAAGAGCAAGGATCCAAGTCTTTGAGCATCAATGGTTAGGAGGGTTAGAAATTGACCTAAAAAGCTCAAATGAGTTGCTATCCCTAACTAAATGCTTGTGGTGTGAAGGTGCCAAGTGAAAAGCTTGAGACTGAGCAGTTAAAGTCATGATCCAAAAGCAAAAGAGTACGCTTAAGAACTCTGGGCACCACTGACTGGGAATTTAAGCAAAGCTAAATTCGAATCCAAGGGGTTCCCCCAGTTAAGTGCTTGTGGCATTTATGTATCCGGTGGTAATACGGGAAAACAAAACACTTAGAGTCACGGCTAGGCTCAAAAAGGTGCAAAGCACCAAAAGAAGCTGTGTTCAAGAATCAAGAAGAGCTTTTTTTTTTGAAATAAGTAGCTCAACACAAGAGTGGAGTGGACATAATGAAAAACCAAAAGATAGACCTATTCTAAACACCTAGAAATTATCCCAATGTCATCTCCGGCATTGCCATCAACAACAAAAGGGATCCTGGTACCTCCACTCCTTGTAATTAAGAAGAGTCGTGTTGATGATCTCCTCTACACACTTTGCTTTATTCTGAAACAACCTCCTATTTCTTTCCAGCCAGATGTTCCAAACTACTGCAAAAAAAATTATGAACCACTTCGTACGCTCCTCTTTCCTAGCGGTTACACCCGTCCAGCTTAGGAAGTGTTCCTTCAGAGTACTCGGGAAGGACCATTGTCTGCCACAATAGGATAACCAAGCGCACCACACCTGCCAAGTAAAGTCACAGCCAAGAAACAAGTGGTGAATATATTCGACATCCTTGTTACATAAAAGACACACATTATCATTCGGATTTACGATCCCGAGACGAACCAATCTTTCCTTTGTATTCACCCTGCCTATCAAAACAAACCAGGTAAAGAGCTCCACTCTTGGAGGGACCAACCCTCTCCAAATAGACTTTGTGAAACTATAACTTGTCACACTTTCAGGAAGCATCTCTGCCTGCAATACCTGCACAAAAGAGTTAGTAGAAAATACACCTTGTCTGTCAAACTTCTAGACCACTCTATCCTCTCTGTCCATAGCTAGTTTAACCGGTCTAAGAGTCTCGTGTAGCTGGTTTACAAGTTCTAACTCCCACTAGAATAGCTCACGCCTCCATTGGAAGTTCCAAATCCACTCTAACCTATCCCGAAAGCCACACACTCCTATGACTGATCCTTGCTGGATTGAAACCGAGAAGAGCCTTGGAAATCTTTCCTTCAGAGGGCCACAACTTAGCCAAACATCTTCCTAGAACAGAGTTCTTCTTCCATCACCAATCTCCATAGACAAGCCAGTTATCATCTTGTCTCTTAGATGTTGCTCCTCTATCTGTAGCTGGAATATGTCCTTCCATGGACCCCCTCTTCTAGGAAGCCTTTGGGTTGATAATAGCACATTAGGAGAGAGATTGTTACAAGAACACACCACCTTCTTCCATAATGGACACTCCTCCTTCGAGAATCCCCACCACCATTTGAATAGGAGGGCTGTGTTACGAATCATCGCATCTCCAATACCTAGCCCACCCAATTTTTTTGGAGCTTGGACCACTTCCCACCTAACCAAAGCCAAGCCATTCCTTCCATCCTCCTTACTCCACAAGAACTTTCTCTGTAATGAAATCAGTTTTTCCGCAACCGCCTTCGGCATCTTGTATAAGCTTAAGTAATATACTGGCAAGCTGTTTAGCACTGCTTTGATCAAGACCAACTTTCCGACTTTGTTTAGTACCTTAGATTTCCACAAGCTCAGCTTCTCCTCCACTTTGTCTATGATTGGCTTCCAAGTCTTAACCAGTCTCAGGTTAGCTCCGAAGGGGATTCCAAGGTATCTGACTGGAAGGTTAGCTTCTTTACACCCCGCAAGCTGCACATACTCCGAACCCACTGTTGTTCACAATTTACTGGGATCAAACTGGACTTGTCAAAGTTGATACTTAAACCTGACATCAGCTCAAAGCATCGTAACAGTCTCTTATAATTCTTAATGGTTTCTTCCTCTGGCGGACAGAACAGCACAGTGTCATCAGCAAATTGAAGATGTGACAATTCAATATTGTCACTCTCAACGAATAAAGGGGTTATCCTACCGTTTCTAATTGCCTCTCCAATTAGTCTATGTAAGACGTCAACCACAAGTACAAACAAAAATGGAGATAGAGGATCACCATGTCTCAGACCTCTTTCCATCTTGAATGGCTTAGTTAGTGAACCATTTATCAACACTGACATAGAAGTTGTGCTAATACACTCCATAACCCATTCCCTCCACCTTCGCCCAAAGCCCATCTTCTGAAGAACGATGTCTATAAAGCTCCACTTGACTCTATCATATGCCTTTTGAAAGTCTAGTTTGATTATTGCCGCCTGTTTTTTCCTCAATTTAAGCCAGTGTACAGTTTCACATGCTATAAGCGCCTCGTCATGTATTTTCCGACCCTTGACGAACGCACTCTGAGTCTCTCCAACCAGGCCTGGCATAACTGATCTCATCCTCCTAACCAACACCTTAGAAATCACCTTATACACACAACCCACCATGCTAATCGGTTGAAGGTCCTTGATCTCCTTAGCCCCAACAAACTTTGGTGCCAAAGCAACCCAAGTTATCTTAGTACTAGTCGGTAGCCTAGAAGTCTAAAAGAACCCCACCACAGCTGCTGTGAACTCAGCCCCAATCTCGTCCCGACACTTCTTAATAAAATTCATGTTGTACCCATCACTCCCTGGAGCTCTAGAATAATCACAGTCCCATACTGCATCTCTAACCTCTTCAACCGACGGTAGCACCTCTAAGGCCGCAGCGTCCTATTCAGTTATCATACCCACCAGCCCATCCCTAAAACCCACCTTAGGAGACTCCTCCTGATGATATAGTTTCTTTTAGAACTCTCTGATAGCTATTTTTATTCTTGCTTGATTTCTTACCAATCTTCCATCAATTACCAGCTCATCAATCCTGTTGTTCCTCCTCCTTGCTGAAGCTATGTGATGGAAGTACCTTGTGTTTTTGTCCATATCCTTTGCGAGACGAGATCGCGACATCTGCTTCCAGTGTAATTCTTTCCTCCCAGACCACTTCTCACAACAAGTTACTAACGCCTTTCTTCTTGCCTCAACCGTACCATCATATACCCCATTGCTTACCATATCATCTATCTTCTTGATCTCTTCCTCAAATTTCATGATCTTATTATCCATGTCTCCGAAATTGTCTCTGTGCCATCTTTCCAACGGAATCGTCAAAGCCTTTAACTTGTCTGTGAACTGTATATCTCCTAGGCCCCTCCATTCCTCTTTTACCATTCTGAGAAAACCCTCGTGTGTAAACCATGAGTCTAGGCTCCTGAACGGTCGAGGTCCATCCCTCTGCCTTGAACCTTCCACTATCAACGGGCAGTGATCTGACAACCCTCTTGGTCCTCCTCTCAAGCGAATCTCAAAGAACTCCTCAGCCCATTCTAGATTAACCAGAACTCTATCTAGTCGACTGCAAGAACGACCTCTGAACCACGTAAACTTACGGTCATTAAGCGGCAGATCCAACAGGTGCATTTCTTGTATCCAATCCTTGAATTCTTCTGCTGATGCTGTTAAACTACTAGTACCTTTTCTTTCCTCAATATTAACAATCTCATTAAAATCACCCATGAAGCAACAAGGGACCTGGCATAATCCAGCAGTATAGCTCAACTCCTCCCACACAACAAGTTTCTCCTCTCGAGTGTGAGCACCATAAACCAAGAAAAAAGCACAGTTGAAGTTATTCTTTAACATGATCCCTTCTATACAAAGCCATCTATCCCCTTTATAACAGTTATTCATCTTAAAATTAGTTTCATCCCACATTAGCAACAATCCACCCGACGCACCGTCAGCCTCAACATAGTCCGACCCTGCACTATCACACCCCCAAAAACTTGCCACATCAAACCTCGTCACTACAGGCCTTTTAGTCTCAATCAACCCTAGCATGTTCAGTCTATATTTTTTCTTAAGGTCCTTTATCATCCTCACCTTACCATCCCCCCTTAACCCCCTGACATTCCAGGAACTAAAGATCATTTTAAAGGATTAATACACATCTTTTTATTATTTTTGGGTCTGCACCGCCTAGCTTTCGCCTTTTGTTTCGCCAATTTTCTTTTCTGAGCAATTTCTTCATTTTGAGCTTGGAGGATGGCCATGATATCATCTTCTTCGTTGTACAACATAGCTCCCGATTCCACTGCTACTTCCCACGTCCTCTTATTTTCTATTAACTGTTCTTCCAACGTAGAGCTCTGATTATCGCCAATTTCTGCCTCATTTTCGTCCCCGTCTTGTCCCCTTTGAGCATCTTCCATTCCTTCTCCAACCTGCATTAACACTCTCTGACCTGCATTTGACCCAGAGCTTCTATTTACAATATCAACGACATCACCGTCCTTGTTTGCCCTGCCTCTTCTGTTCACTTCTCTACTTGCAAATTTGGTTTCCCCGTCTGTGCCATTTCCGTCATCAATATCCCCGTAATTCCCAACATCACTAACATCACCAGGGCAGCCATATCTTCCTCGAGCAGCACCATCATCACCAATAATGCTAGCCGCCTGGGTCTCTACTCTGTTAGTCCCATCAGACACTCTAAATCTTTCCTCTTCCAATTCCGCCAGAACTGTTACATGATTCTCAAGCCCAACATCCTCTTCATCACCATTTCTATCATACCCCACCATCTCAATCCCATCCCCTTCGATACCCACAACCAATTGGAGCTCACAGGGATGGGTCTGACCGCAGCATTCCCTTTCTCTTCGTACACCAGCGCCTGTACAAACGCACCTTTCTCCCTCGGATTCACCGCTGCGATCCCGCTGGCTCTCCGAGTGGATAACACGCTGCAACCACCCTGACTCCTCCGGAATCGGCCCACCGTTACCGCCTGACCATTTATCACATACATGGCTTCGACGGTTCGTGTCTCGGCTTTCCCCACCTCCTCTTGAACGCCGGGTCTGAGTCCAAGCAGCGGACACACCGCCGCTCCTGCTTACTTCGGCTGCAGCAAGATGTCCGCATAAGCTATCCGTGTGAAGACCATGCATCCGACCCGAGTTCTCCAGCACCGGCCCACCCTCACCACCTGGATTAGCACTCATCAAGTTTGGATTTACAGCATTATTTGGGCCCATAGACATAGCACAGCCCATATTGCAACTAATATTGTTTTCTAGCCTGTTTTTGGTTCTATTATTGTTTTTTGTTGTTCCCGTTATGGCACCCTTCTGTATACCATAATTCAAATTGGCAAAATCCCAAGATACCGTTCTTTCAGAATCTTCTTTATTGCTCATAGCAGCACCCCCCTCAAAATTAGCACTCCTTTCAATAGCCTCATTATTAGAATTGTAAGTTACCAATTTGAACCGATTCTCTTTTGAATCTTCAAAATACCACTCGTTTAAAATTTTTTCTGGAGTTACCATTCTGTCCTCAGATTCGCCACCCTCCCGCATCACCGCCATTTGCTGTTCAGCCGCCAGTTCTACGAATTCCGGTGAACTTGTGGGCCTCATCATTGTATCATCTCCATCTAAACGATTATCAGCAACATTTTCCTTCTGTTGTTCATACCTTATGTCACTGACAGCACTATTATCCAACTTGCAACTTATCCCATACATCTTACGTCCTTCCTCCTTTACCAACACGTCAAAGCCGCTTATACCTATTGTAATATGTATCCATTCATTGATCACGTCCATTACACAGGTATCAATTTGTACTCTTCCAACGCTGAATGAGTTGCACGATTCCGTTATCGTGTCGCACCCAACTACTTCACCCCATTGGCCTCCTATAATTTTAAAAGTTTCTCCAGACCAGGCATGCAGCGGAACTCCATAGCATTCTAGCCACACTCTTCTCGTTTCACTTCGTTCCGACTCCTCCCAGCGCCATACACTATGAAAAAACTGTAAAAGACTATTCATTTTAAATGTGTATATCTCTTCCGCACTTAACACACTATCAAAGGTCAGAAGGGCTTTGTAGGCACCCAATTCTCGTACTTCAGTGACTTGAGGCAGGTTCTTTGCAATCTGATCTTTCAATGAATTGAAGTTAATGGCCCTTGTTGTTCCACCCACAAGGCTTCTTTGTAACCACTCCAAGATTTCTTTAGCCACAGTAACTTCTACTTTTTTTGTCCACCCATTTCTATGTGGATCTAATGCTTTCGTCTCCCTGCTTTGTTCTGTTCTTTTCATACGATCCTCTATCTGAACCACCTCTCGTTGTGGTCGGCGAGTAATATTGTTTTGATCGGCTTCTTTTCCCTGCATTCTCCTCGTGTCATTCATGTCTGACATTCTCCTGTACTTCGCTTCTCCCACAAACACAACCTTTCCTCTCAACCTCATCCGATTCATTTCCCTTATAGCCTTCAAAGCCCCTTCTTTCGTGGTGTATCTTATGAACGCAAAGATATATATCTGATCACTTTTTAGTTTCCGTGATAAATATATATCATTTATACGTCCCATCCATTTGAATAGATGAAATAGCTCTCTTTTCGATACGTCTTCAGGAAGATTATCCACGAAGATTAAAAAAGACTCATTCTCAAGTCTTCGATACTCTTCTCGATTCCAAACTCTTGGATCTTTGTCTTGTTCCCTATACATACCCCTCTCAGTGTTTCCCACCCACGCTCTCTCTCTTTCTCTCTCACTCATCTCTCCTAGTATTTTCGAGTAATACTAGGAGCCAACACTTTTAGTGTATAGAATCAAGAAGAGCTAAACTAAGAGAATCAATAATATCATCCGGATTCTAGTTCCAAGAGATGTTAATAATTCTGAACTTCAAAGGAAACTGAGATGCAAAAACTGTTCAGAAGTAAAGAGCTATTAGCCCTCATTCAATTATTTGAAACTGAGCTACATTGAAAACTCTAAAACTTATTGTATCTTTCTCTTCTTTTTGGTTGCTTGAGGACAAGAAACAGTTTAAGTTTGGTATTCTGAAGAGCGGATATTTTATACGCTTTTTTATGTCAATTTCTTAGTGTTTTTAGTATATTTTGTTAAGTTTTATTAGGTTTTAGTAGGTTTTAATGCACAATTCACTTTTTGGATACTATTTTGAGCTTTTGTATTTTTCCTATGATTTTAGGTGAATTTGGCAAGTTTTGGCAAAGTCTGATTCTGAGGCAAGGAAAGCATAGCACATACTGTTAGATTTTGACCTTCGTGCATTCAAACGAGTATTTTTGGAGCTACAGAGGTTCAAATGACACATTCTCAATGGCTTTGGAACGCTAACTTTTAGGACTTTCCAGCAATATATAATGGTTTATACTTTTCTTAGAATTGGACAGCCCAAAATGGGCATTGAACGCCCAAACTACCCCCTAATGGGTGTTCAACGCCCCAAGAGGACTAAGGCCAGCATTGAATGCCCAAACCTGGCGTTCAACGCCACCAAAGGAGCAAGGAAGAAGCATTTCTAACCCCTAGTGGGCGTCCAACGCCCACTCCTTCAAGATAGAAGCCAAGCTCAGCCCAAACACTCACCAAGTGGGCCCAAAAGTGGATTTTCGCACCTTTAGCCTAGTTTATTTCATTTTTGTAATTTCTAATTATAATTAATGTCTCTTTAGGTTTAGTATTAGTATATATAAGGGAACATCACTATTGTTTAAGAACCTTTGCACGACATTCGAACTCTACAAGTTATTTTGTGTACAGTATGAGCAACTAAACCTCCTAGGTTAAGGTTAGGAGCTCTGCTGATTCCTATAGATTAATGCAATTACTTTTCTACTTCAATCTATGTTTGATTCTATTCTATCATACATTGTCGTTCTTTATCTTTATAAATCTTGATTCTACATGAGTTCCTTATGAGTCTTGACCCGGATAGTATTGAGCTACAGCTTGAGAATGCATCACGGGTTCCAACAAATTATCTGGGCTAATTGGGGTATGTGACATAAAACCTCATTAGTTAGGGGTAATTGAGGTTCCTGTGGCTCTAAGGGCTAGAATCATAGAGCGTCAGTCTCTGATCTGGAAGATCCGACCTTGTCTGTGGCGTTTTGAGTAGCATCATCAAGAGATTGAATTGCGTGCGCTTCACCCTCTCCCAGATTGATCTAGCCCGTTCGGGTGTTTGGTTTGGACCTGAGGAGATTAATGACGACGACCAATGGCTTAATCACTTACAGGCTTGCCATTGAAGGAATCATTCATCGTTGGAGTAGTGAGTATGATGTGTTAATCCAGAAGAAGAAGCATCTTCGAAGCCTCAACCGTTCTACCATCATTGATTTCACACCTTTTTAGTAACGTTTTATTCATTTCTTTGTTTTATGCTTTTTTCACAACAACAATCATCTTTTCTATCCACCTGACTAAGATCTACAAGACATCCATTGTTTGCTCAAACCAACAATCCTTGTGGGATCGACCCTTATTCACCTGAGGTATTACTTGGACGACCCGATACACTTGCCGGTCTATTTGTGTGAAACTTGCGGAGTTAGTTTCGTGCACCAGTGATTTTTGAGGTCCTCTTTAGGATCAAGGAGGATGAGTATCCAGAAATCCTTGAAGAAATCTGGATATTGGACTGGAAAAATTCTAGCTCATCTTATCTTAGTTGTTGGCACACTAATAGTGCAAGAATTCTACGCCAATGCTTGGGTCACGAAGGGGACATGACAATTGTGTGAACCCACAACCTAAGAACTACCGCACCATGGTCCGAGAGCAACTCTTGGACTTCAGCCGGGAAAGTGTGAGGTTGGCGTTGCAGTTGCCTCAATTCCAAGATGACCCACACTCCTGCATAAAAAGGGTCAACTCTGATCAGAGGTTGGAGCAAGTGCTCGCAAACATCTATGTGAAGGGAGCCCAATGGAGGCTAGATGCACATGGCAAGCCCTACCAACTGAGTAGGCTTGACCTCAAGCCAGTGGCTAGAGGATGGTTGGAACTTGTGCAACGCTCCATCATCCGTACTAGTAACCGGTCTGAAGTGACTGTTGACCGAGAAATAATGATGCATTGCATCATGCTCAGAATGAGGTAGAGGTGCATGAGATAGTCCCTCAAGAAATATACAAGGTAGCCACAAAAGCCTCTACTAAGGCAAGGCTATCCTTGCCGCATCTCATCTATTGCAATGTAATTTGGCTGGGATTAACATTCTAGGTGATGCCCTCATTGAGAAGGATAAGCCCATCACGAAGATGAGAATGGAGAATGTTAGAGCGCCGGCACAAGAGCCTGTGCAGCTACCTCCACTAGAAATCCCTGAGATGCCTCAAGGGATATATTTTCCTCCCAAAGACTATTGAGATCAACTGAATACCTCAATAGGGGAGCTGAGCTCAAACGTGGAGTAGCTAAGGGTGGAGCACACTGAGCACGCTACGATCCTCCATGAGATAAGAGAAGATCAGAGACGGTTGATGGAGGAACAGCTGAGGCAAGGGCATGACATATAGGAGATCAAACACTCCATTGGATTCTCCAGGGGAAGCAGCAGCCGCTGTCATTGAGGTTGTTGAGTTCCATTATTCTTCTACCTGTTCTATTTCTGTTTTCACTGTACTTTTATTTATTATCTCTATTCTTTTCTAACTTCATGATCAAGTTTAGTAGTTTGTTACTTTCAAGTTTATTTTCTTGTTTTATTCCTGTTATAGGATATCCTCTCTATCCTCACCATGCTTAAAAGAAAAATTATTTGAAAAAGAAATAATGAGATGTATAAGTTTTAAGTATATCATGAGTTATTTCAATTAATCTGATGTGGTGGCCTTGCATTTTTATAAGTATATCATGTGTTATTTCAATTAATCTGATGTGGTGGCCTTGCATTTTTCTTTTGATTGTATGAATTAACAGTGCATGATTGATGTTGAAGTTGAGAATGTTGACTCTTGAAAGAACAAAGAATTTAGAGAAGTATTATTGACTCTCTAAAAAATAAAAAATATTGATTCTTGAAGTATGAAAAAGCAGCAGAAAAAGAAAAAGAAGAAAATAAAAAGAAAAAAATAAAAATAAAAAAGAAAAGGAAAAGAAAAGCTCAAAAGAAAAATCTAAAGAGAAAGGATCCAAGTCTTTGAGCATCAATGGTTAGGAGGATTAGAAATTGACCTAAAAAGCTCAAATGAGTTGCTATCCCTAACTAAATGCTTGTGGTGTAAAGGTGCCAAGTGAAAAGCTTGAGACTGAGTAGTTAAAATCGTGATCCAAAAGCAAAAGAGTACGCTTAGGAACTCTGGGCACCACTGACTGGGAATTTAAGCAAAGCTAAATTCGAATCCAAGGGGTTCCCCCAGTTAAGTGCTTGTGGCGTTTATGTATCCGCTGGTAATATGGGAAAACAAAACGCTTAGAGTCACGGCTAGGCTCAAAAAGGTGCAAAGCACCAAAAGAAGCTGTGTTCAAGAATCAAGAAGAGCTAAACTAAGAGAATCAATAATATCATCCGGATTCTAGTTCCAAGAGATGTCAATAATTCTGAACTTCAAGGGAAACTGAGATGCCAAAACTGTTCAGAAGTAAAGAGCTATTAGCCCCCATTAAATTATTTGAAACTGAGCTTCATTGAAAATTCTAAAACTTATTGTATCTTTCTCTTCTTTTTGGTTGCTTGAGGACAAGAAACAGTTTAAGTTTGGTATTCTGATGAGCGGATATTTTATACGCTTTTTGATGTCAATTTCTTAGTGTTTTTAGTATATTTTGTTAAGTTTTATTAGGTTTTAGTAGGTTTTAATGCACAATTCACTTTTTGGATACTATTTTGAGCTTTTGTATTTTTCCTATGATTTGAGGTGAATTTTGGGTGAATTTAGCAAGTTTTGGCAAAGTCTGATTCTGAGGCAAGGAAAGCATAGCACATACTGTTAGATTTTGACCTCCGTGAATTCAAACGAGTAATTTTGGAGCTACAGAGGTTCAAATGACGCATTCTCAATGGCTTTGGAATGCTAACTTTCAGGACTTTCCAGCAATATATAATGGTTTATACTTTTCTTAGAATTGGATAGCTCAAAATGGGCATTGAACGCCCAAACTACCCCCTAATGGGCGTTCAACGCCCCAAGAGGACTAAGACCAGCATTGAATGCCCAAACCTAGCATTCAACGCCACCAAAGGAGCAAGGAAGAAGCATTTCTAACCCCTAGTGGGAGTCCAATGCCCACTCCTTCAAGATAGAAGCCAAGCTCAGCCCAAACACTCACCAAGTGGGCCCAGAAGTGGATTTTCGCATCTTTAGCCTAGTTTATTTCATTTTTGTAATTTCTAATTATAATTAATGTCTCTTTATATTTAGTATTAGTATATATAAGGGAACATCACTATTGTTTAAGAACCTTTGCACGACATTCGAACTCTACAAGTTATTTTCTATACAGTATGAACAACTAAACCTCCTAGGTTAAGGTTAGGAGCTCTGTTGATTCCTATAGATTAATGCAATTACTTTTCTACTTCAATCTATGTTTGATTCTATTCTATGATACATTGTCGTTCTTTATCTTTATAAATCTTGATTCTACATGAGTTCCTTACGAGTCCTGACCAGGATAGTATTGAGCGACAGCTTGAGAATGCATCACGGGTTCCAACAAATTATCTGGGCTAATTGGGGTATGTGACATAAAACCTCGTTAGTTAGAGGTAATTGAGGTTCCTGTGGCTCTAAGGGTTAGAATCATAGAGCGTCAGTCTCTGATCCGGAAGATCCGACCTTGTCTGTGGTGTTTTGAGTAGGATCATCAAGAGATTGAATTGCATGCGCTTCACCCTCTCCCAGATTGATCTAGCCCGTTCAGGTGTTTGGTTTGGACCTGAGGAGATTAATGACTGATAAACCACTATTTTATGGTTTATAATGTGTTTAATTGTGTGGTTTTATCATGATCTTTACCCACTTATTCATATGATTAGCATGCATTATATTTCCTTCCTAAAATTATTACATGATTGAAAACTTGCTTCCCAGAGACTTTTAATTATGTATTTTAATTCTCCTTTATTCCATTCGATGCCGTGATCTGTGTGTTAAGTGTTTCAGGCTTTACAGGGCATGAATGAGTTGGAGATTGGAAAGGAAGCTTGCAAAAATGGAAGGAACACAAGAAATTAAGGAGATGACCAGCGAGAAGTGACGCGGCCGCATGGCTCACGCGACCGCGCGGAAGAGAGGAAATCACAGTGACGCGGCCGCATGGCTCACGTGACCGCGTGGATTGGAATAGCACAAGTGACGCGAAGGCGTGGACGACGCGCCTGCGTCGCAAAACAAAACGCCGCATGACGCGTCCGCATGAATGACGCGATCGCGTGACATGCGCGATCTGCATAATGTACAGAATTCGCTGGGGGCGATTTTGGGCCCTGTTTTGACCCAATTTTCGGCCCGGAAAAGAAGACTAGAGCCAGAGGACATGCAGAAACCAAAAACAACATTCATTCTACACAGTTTTAGTTTTTTAGATCAAGTTTTACTCCTCCTCTAGGTTTTTTCTCTACACATTCATAGTTCTTAGGATTTTTATTTCGATTGCTCTTTGCATTGGGATATTGAGAAGAGTTATTACCTCATCAAGACTTCGTCATTCTAGTTCGTTTTCTTTACTTGGCTTTACTATTCCATGTCCTTTAATTTACTCAATTTTACTATTGGATTATTTTAGAATTTATTAATACAAGAGTTACTTTTATTTTTAATTGATTTCTTTGAGTTTTATTTATCATGTCTTTTTTTAATTCGCTTTCCTATGTTATGAGTTCTACATTCACAATGAGCGAGTAGTTCCCTAACTTGATGGGGAGTTGATTGAAAGGAACCCTTGAGTTGGAATACTCAAAAGAGAGATTGTAATTAGGTTTACTGTTGGATGGCTCTCTAGTCACTAACGCCAATCCTTCCAAGTAAGCGGATTGGGACTTGTGAGTAGAAACATCATTCCAACTTGTTTGACTTTCCCTTATTTAGTAAGGGATAACTAAACAGAACGACCTTCAATTATCAATTAATCTTGAGAGTACTGCAACAAGAATAGGGCTTCCAACTAATCTACTCTCAGTCAAGGCTTTTATTTAAATTACTTAATTTCCCCAATTTAATTTCCTGTTTATTCAACTCAAACTCTTTCTGAAAATGTCTGATTAATAAAATAGCACACCTTTCTGCAATAACCATGACCAATGGCTTAATCACTTACAGCCTTCCCATTGAAGGAATCATTTATCATTGGAGTAGTGAGTATGACATGTTAATCCAGAAGAAGAAGCATCTCCGAAGCCTTAACTAATCTCTCATTACTGTTTATACGTTTTATTATTATTGCTTGTTTATGTGCCTACAACTATCTTTCTATTCGCCTGACTAAGATCTGCAGGATAATCACAGCTTGCTCAATCCCTCAATCCTCATGGGATTCGACCCTCACTCACCTAAGGTATTACTTGCACGACCCAGTGCACTTGCCGGTTCAATTGTGCGAGTCACAAATTCGTGCACTACTATTCCAACTCCACTCCCTCGAAACAGCAAACCCTTCTGTCATATTGAGTTGGTTTCGAAAGAAGCACTCGATATCTGTCTCTCCTTGAATCAAAAACAAAAAACGAACTACAATCACCTTTTTTACGAGCGTAGTTCATACATCACCAAATCCATTTTTGACTGGTGGACCACGTATTTTTCTAAGTACGGTCTCACCTTTGAAGAAATTAAAAATTCTGCCATTCGAACCATCTCAACTGCTGAAGGTTCTCCAAGGAGAACTTCAAAAAGTAAGATCAATGCTGCAGCACCTTCAAGACAACCACAAAAGAGAAGTCGTCAAGCTCCTATAAGAACTTCCAGAAGGGTAACCTTTTAATCAACTTCTTCAAACTCTTTCTCAATTGTATTCATTCGAACTTATCATGACTTTAATTTTCCTTTAGTACCAAGTCCAATCTTCAAGTGAAAGTTCTTCAGAAGAGAGTGAACAGCCCATTCAAGACATTCTTGCTGCTCCTTCTGATTCGAATGAAGATTCAGAGACTGAATCGATCCCTCCATTGGTCCGAAGAAGATCCATTCCGGTAATTCTTTATAAACTTCGTTTATATCAAATCAAACCAAGAAAATTTTTTACCTACCAAGTGTCTTATTTCAAACTGCAACAACTACTAAATCAACATCTTCTTCACTTGCTCTTGGATAGACCACGCAACAAAATCCATCAGGATCGGAGCAACAAAAGTCTCATTCTTCAGCTTAGACTGTCGTATCTGTTGAACCTCTATAAATGATTCCACCAGTTTTAACTGAGACACAAGTGGTCGATTTGACAGAAGAACAGCCTTTAGCATCACAAACTCGAAACATCGACCATCCCTCTTCTCCAACTCAGGTCGAAACCCTTAATGGATCCCAAGTTATTACTGACCCCGATTCACACTCTCGAGTTCCAGAAACTATCGCTCCTGACTCTGATTCACTCTTTCGAATTCCAGAAACTATTCTCTCACTTTAAAAGTCTCCAGCCTACACAAGAAAACTAAATCTTCAACTTCTCATGGTCTGGAATCACCTTCTGAAACCTATGGTGTGACTTCCCAGCCTACTGACGTCGATTTAGTTGGATTGGTCACTTTCCTGAACCAGGTCATTTAAGAGGACAAATTGCTGATTTCAACTTCAGCTGCTACAGACCCATCTACATCCAGCTTCCCATCTGAGCTAAATCGAAACAACCGGGAATAATTAATCGTTCTTCTCAGACTTCTGTCACATCCCCCTTCGTAATGGACCAATAATTCAGACTTGAATCCACTTCTTTCAGATATTCTAAGTTCTACTCTCGAGCTACAAGTTCCAGCCCAATTTTTTGTTATAGTCAAGAAATTCATAAGGATCTCCAATGACTGCATCACTGTCCAGGAAAAATTACAAGTTAAGGAAAGAGTGGCCAAGATCAAAACTGAATCTGACGGATATGGCGCAGCTCTTCAACCAATAAAAGCGTCTTGTGAAGAGTTTGATCTAAGAATTTCTCAAGCCTTCTCTGCTCAAGCTTATTATGATAAAGAAGAAGAAGAAATCGAAGTAGAGTCGGCTCGAATCAATGATAAACTAGCCAAGATTCAAAAGAGGAAAGATGACATGGCAATACCCTTGGCTACAGCCTAGAATAAATAACAAAAACTCTTCAAGGAAATCTGCACTATTGAAGCCAAACAAGAGGAATGTGAAAAACAACACAACAAGGCCCAGAAGGAAGAGTATGAGCAAATTGAAGCACTCTCATCCTTGGACAGTGAAAGAGTTCAACTCCATTCTGACTTAGTAGCACTCTTGGCACCTGATATTTCCCCTGTTTAGAATACTGTGCTATGACTCTTTTTATGCTTTTAACTTCATTTATCTATATCAATGATCTTGACTTGGTATACATCGATACTGTTTCAAGTATTTTCCATTTATCGAATTAATCACATTCCCAGAATCGATATCTTTAACTCGATATGCATTTTCAGAGTACAATTTGATTATTTGAAAAGGCCCTTCCC
Organism: Arachis hypogaea; assembly: GCF_003086295.3. Taxonomy (NCBI): domain Eukaryota; kingdom Viridiplantae; phylum Streptophyta; class Magnoliopsida; order Fabales; family Fabaceae; genus Arachis; species Arachis hypogaea. Next base: position 57,989,313 of record NC_092052.1, read on the forward strand.
AAGTATGGGACCACTTGTCAAGAAATCTCGACTTCTTTTCTATCGGCAATACAACTTTCAAAATTAATTCTCTTATACTGAAACATTTCTCTTTTACTCGACGATTATAACTTCGGGCAACGTTTTCCTTTTATCGAATCATACTCTCAAGAGCCAAGACACGCTCTGAGTCTAAATAATTTAATTCATCATACATTGCATTCCAATAATCATCAACTGGAAAATCATCTTGCCTCAAAATCCTCAACGTATTGAGATTAATTTTCAAAGGCAAAACTGCATCATGCCCATATACTAATTTATAAGGAGAAGTACCTGTTGATCCTCTTGGTGAGTTTTGATAAGCCCACAATACCTGACTCAAAGTCTCATACCAAGTTTGAGGTCTGCTTCTGATCTGCTTTTTAATCAAACTAATCAAAATTTTGTTTGCCACTTTGACTTACCCATTGCCCTGAGCATAATAAGGGGTTGAAGTAACCATTTTAATATTTCTCGAAATTGCAAAATTCCTAATTCATTGACCAGTGAACATAGTCCCTTGATCAATACTTAACGTTTGAGGAATTCCAAATCAATGGATTATATATTCCACAATAAAATCTATCACTTCTTTTTTCCCAGCCTCTATCAAAGGAACAATTTCGACCCACTTCATGAAATAATCAATGGCCACCAAGATAAATTTATGATTCTTCAATGAAGGAGGATGTATCAACCCAATTAGGTCTAAAGCCCAACCTCAAAATGGCCATGGCTTAATTATCGAATGCAACTCAGATGCTGGGATCTGTTGCACCATTCTATGGCATTGACACTCTTGACATGGCTTTGCATAATCGATGCAATCTTCATTCAAAGGCCAATAAACATAATTTCGACGTAAAACCCATTTCATTTTTATCCCATCCTGATGGGCGCCACATACACCTCTATGGACTTCTCCTAGAGCAATATCTTTATCGGCTTGACTTAAACATCTCGAAAGGCTTCCATCAATTCCTTTCTTATATAACTCATCAGCCATTAATACAAAATTCATTGCTTTTAACTTTATTTTTCTCTCCACTTGAATACTGGGATTTTTTAAATACTCAGCAATAAATTTTCTCCAATCATCATCTTCACATTCATCTAAATACAAAGCTTCTCTTTCATCTACCGGAACTAATATCTGATGAATTTTTGCTAATTTTCTTAGTGTTTCTGGGCTTATCTTATATCTCAAGGAAATCTGAGCCAAATCATTAGCAATTTCATTCTGAATTCTCGAAATATGGACTAATGAAACCTTTCGAAAGGAAGTTAACAATTCCCAAGCCGTTCCTAAATATTTTTGTAACTTCTCATTATTACATTTGAACTCCTTTGATAACTGTTTCAAAACTAACTGAGAATCTCCAAGGATTTGAACTTCTAAAGCCCCTTTTCCGATCAAAATTTCAAGGCCCAAAATTAGAGCTTCATACTCAGCCACATTATCCGAGCAAGGATATTTTAACTCAAACAAAAATTCCAATGGGATTTCTTCTGGTGAGATAATTATAATTCCTACTCCTGCACCATTTTTATGATTTGAACCGTCAAAATACAGTTTCCAATAATCAATATGAACGTCAACAATATTTGCCTCCTGGTCATTCAGATTATTCGAATGATCGACTAGAAAATATGCAATGACCTGTCCTTTATACCTTTGCTGGAAGATATTTCAAATCGAACTCGATTAATGCCAACATCCATTTCCCTAATCGACCTTGCTACATCGGATGAGACAACATATATTTAACAAGGTCAGTTTGTGGAATGATTTTCACAGGTTTAACTACCATATAGCACTTCAACTTTATACAAGCATAATACAAAGACAAACACAACTTTTCAACGGGTGAATACCTTATTTCGATATTAGTTAATACTCGACTGAGGTAATAAACGGCTCGTTCAAGTCTGTTTTCATCATCTTGAGCCAACATACACCCAATTGTATTCATGGATGCTGCAATATATAATTTTAAAGGCTCATGGGGGCGAACATTAGCCATCACCAGAGCTTTAGACAAATAAGCTTTAATTAACTCGAAAGCTTCTTGATGTTCTTTCGTCCATTCAAACTGTGATTCATTTTTTAGTTTCACCAATGGTGCAAATATTCGAGTTCGTCCTGAAAGATTTGATATGAACCTTCTAAGATAATTCACCTTCCCAAGGAAAGATTGTACTTCTTTCTTCGACTTAGGAGGAGACAACGCTAATATTGCATCAGCTTTATTTTTATCAATAGCGATTCCATTTTTGTGAACAACAAATCCTAAGTTTCCTGCCGATACATCAAATGCACATTTTAAAGGATTCATTTTTAATCCCTTCTTCCGCATTGTAATAATTGCTTTTCTAAAACAATCGATGTGTTGGGTTACATAATTTGATTTAACCATAACATTATCAATGTACACTTCTATAAACTTTCCAATATATTCATGGCACGTTGGTATGTAGCACCAGTATTTTTCCAATCGAATGGCATTACCACCAATTCATACGTCCCTAGTGCCCCAGGAAATCGAAAATCAGTCTTATATACATCATCTTCTATAATAAAGATTTGGTTATATCCTGAATAACCGTCCATAAAACTCAAAATCACATTTTCTACTGCAGAATCAATTAACATATCTGTTATAGGTATAAAATACTTATCTTTCGGAGTGGCATTGTCTAAATCTCTAAAATCAATGCACACTCTTAATTTTTTATTTTTCTTCATCACAAGAACAATATTCGAAACCCATTCAACATAACGTGTGATTCGAATAAATTTTACTTTAATCAAGCGTTCAATTTCTTCTTTAATCTTTTGATTAATTTCAGGAGCAAATCATCGAAGTGTTTTCTTTACAGGTCGAGCGTCTGATTTTAACGCTAATCGATGTTCCACAAGAGAAAGATTGAGACCAGGCATCTCATGATAATCCTAGGCAAAGCAATCTTTAAACTCAAGCAAAAGATTGTACAATTCAGTTCGAAAACAAAATCCTTACATATGTAAGTAATTCGAACATTGATAAACGAATCTTTGCTAGTAAAGAATTTCACAATTAAATCCTCGTTGTTAGTATAGTTTTTAAACCAACAAAAAATCCTTTCATACAAAAGTTTGGTTGTCACTTAAGCAAACCAAATAAAAATAATAACCGAAGTATTCAAACCACGGGTCGTCTCTCAAGAAATTGCAGGGAAGTGTGTTACTTATAATTGGTTATGAGATTATATCTTTTTGGGTTTTTCAAATAAGGAACAAGGAAATAAAATAACAAGAAAGCAAATTAATAACTAAGAAGGGCTCTTAGCAAGGTATGAGAACTGGACTTCCTATCCTAGTTATCCTTATCAATTGTGATGAGAATTGTCCGTTGCTCCCACTTAGTTAACCTCTAACTATGAAGGAAATTCAAGTGGACCAATCAATTTGATTCCTCAAGTCCTAGTAAACTCTTAAGTAAAGACTAGCTTTAGAGGTATCCAAATCAACCAGCAACTTTCAATCATCAATCAACAAGGAGTTTGATAACTCAAGAGTCTCCAATTACTCAACCAAAGCCAAGAACATAAAAATCTACTCTAAAGTCCAACCAAGCATTTTATCAAACACTTGGAAGGCACAACATAAAAGCATAAAAAACTAGCAAGGAATATTGAAGCTAAATAACCAATTAAAAGCATCAATGATAACAAATAAAGAAAGCACTCATAAATATGAAATACCTCAAATTGAATTGAAAAGAGAATCAAATCTAACATGAAAAGTTCATAAATTCAATTGGAAAGATAAATAAACTAGAATGCTAAGACAATTAAAAGTAGAAGAGAAACTAAATTAAAGGAACATTGAACCTGGAATTGAGAAGAAATAAACCTAAAACTAAGAGAAATCCTAAAACTTAGAGAGAGGAGAGAGCCTCTCTCTCTCTAAAAACTACATCTAAAACCTAAATTGCGTGTAATTGATGAATGAATGAATTATTGGGTGATTCCCCCATTCTGCAGCCTCTTTTCTGTGTTCTCAGGCTTGGAATTGGGCCAAAAAGGAGCCCAGAAATCGCCCCCAGCACTTTCTGTAACTTTCTGCATGTGGCGCATGTCACGCGTACGCATAGGTCACGCGTGCGCGTCGTTTGGTGAAATTCCTTATCACGCGTACGCGTCAGTCACGCGTACGCATCGCCCATGCGTGTGCGTCGCTGACAGCTTCTCAAAACTTCATTTTTCGCGTTCCTTCCAATTTTGCGTGTTTCCTTTCCATCCCCTAAGTCATTCCTACCCTATAAAGCCTTAAAATAGTTAACACACAGGTCATGGCATCGAATGGTAATAAAGGATAATTAAAATTGACAGTTTAAAGGCCCAGGAAACATGTTTTCAACTATATCACAGAATTTGGAAGGAATTGTAAAATCATGCAAATTATATGAATAAGTGAGCAAAGAATTGATAAAAATCACTCAAATTAGCACAAGATAAACCATAAAATAGTGGTTTATCAATCTTTCCACACTTAAACATTAGCATTTCCTCATGCTAAACTCAAGAGAAATTATAAAAGAGTGAAGGCAGAATGGTGAAACTTATGCAATGTAACCTATCTAAATGCAAGCTACCTATATACATCATGCTATTCTAATTACTATCTGTCTATATATATAAGCATACATGTGATCAAATTGTGTCAACTTTCTAAGAATCATATATGCACAATCAAGGACTATATCATATTAAAACACATTCACAATTGAGTTGAGTTAAACAAAAAAGTTCACAAACTTGCAAGATAAGCAATGATCAAATATGGACATATGGAAATGAGCAATTGAACCCTCACTGGATTTGTGTATGCACTCTGATCATTCAGTGTTTGGGGTTAAACCACTCAAATCTCCTCTAATCATGCTTTCTAAAACTTTATTTTTCATCTAACCAATCAACACATAGTAAGTGTACAAATGCAAACATCATGAGGTCTTTTCAAGGTTATAATGGGGCTAAGGTAAAGGTGAGGATATATGTATGGCCAAGTGATCTGTAAATTAAATCCTTGACTAACCTAAGCTATCACATAACATATACACATACTATATGCAATTTTAGAATTAAACTTAGCTATCCATCATTCCCACTTTTGCATTACATACTCATGTATTAAATTTTTCTTTAATTGCACCACATATGCATTGATCTTTTATGAAACTTAATATTGGGGTAATTTTATCCCCTATGTGTTTATTTATTATTATTATTTCTTTTTTTATGAACATGAAAGCAAACATAATCATGTCAATGCATATGATTTTTCTGATCTCTCATAAGTGTGCACCCAAATTCCCAATATTCAAATAAATTAGAACCACAATACATTTTCATTAACCCAAGTTCCCACAGTTCCCACACTTAATTGACACACAATTTCTAATTTAAGCTAACCAAAGATTCAATTCGGGGTAATTAATTTGTTTTTCCGCTTAAGGCTAGTGATGTGGTAAAATATAGAACAAAGGGGATTAAAAGGCTCAAAGTGGCAAACAAAGGTAATTGAAAGGGTAGGCTATTTGGGGTAAGTGAGCTAATAACAACTGATGGCCTCAATCATATGCAAGCATGTAAATACACTAAACAATGGACATATAGAATAAAAAAAAAATATAGATTACAATCATAGAGAAGAAACACACAAGAATAAAATATTATGGTTAAATAATGTAACCATATAATTAAGCTCAAAAACTCACGGGTTGTGTGTTCTTAGCTCAAAAACCATATTCCAATTATATATATCATGCAAGTTACTAAAAGGGTTTTAACTCAATTCAATGTGAATCTTAAATGCCTTTCCTAAAAATAAGGATATTCCTTGAAAATGTCATCAATTGACCAACATTTATTATATATATACTAAATGAAAGTTGTGATTATGAAAACTAAAAGTTTTCAGCTTACTCCCTATTATCAAATCAATTTCTCATATGCTAAAAGGGTAAACTAAGCTCAATAATCCACATTTTTCCATATCACAACTAATAGACTAAAAGTGCAATTCTAAGCTAAATATCTAAGATATATATAGCCCAAAGTGTAAAATGTAACAAAGTGAAAATAAACAGAAGGACAATAAAGTAAAAAATGTGCAAGTACTAAAAGGAAAATAAAATGAAAGAAAAATAAAATAAAGCAAAAAAATACAAAATAAAGCAAAATAGGATAAAAAGTCTGAAAAAGTTCACCAAAAATAGAATCCGCCAAAGATGGCGATCTCCCCACACTTAGATCACATCATCGTCCTCAATGCTCTAGTCAAGCCGGGTGTGAAGGATCATCGCCTCCTGAAGAGTGTGCTGCTGGCTCTGTGGGCTCTAGCTGTGTAGTGGCCTGAGGCTCTACAGGGTGCTCAAGTTGTGGCTCCTTCTGCTGTGCCTGCTGCTGGTCTGCCACCTGTGCGTCCTCTTCCTGCTCATCCTCCTCCTCCTCAGAGTGCTCCGATGGCGTGTCAGGCTCGGAGGGGATGTCAGTATGCCCAGTCCTCATCATCAGCTTCAGATGCTCACAGCGTCGCTTGTTGCGATGCTCAGACTGCTCAATACGCCGCTGAGTGCGACGCTCCATCTGATCGATGCGCTCAAAGAGGCGGTGCACTAGATGGTAGACTGGCTGGGAGACGGGGGATAGTGATGTGGATGCGGGTGGTGCTGCAGGCGCTGAAGGTGCGGCAGAGGGTGTAGCCGCGTCAATAGAGGCAGTAAGAGAAGGTGGTCTGTGGCCTAGAGCTTCGAACCGCTTGCCGTGTGGAATAATCTTTTTGCATTCGGCAACCGGTGGCTTCTCATCCTCAAGTTCCCAAGGTACCTCAGCTCGGCGGGCCATCTGGATAATCAGATAGGGAAATGGCAGGGTAAGCTCACATTCAAGCATGGAATGCAAATTATTGATAATAAAGCATGTAAAGAAGGAACAAAGAGAAATAAAATCATCAATAATGCAATTCAAATAAGAAGGGAACCAAAAGGGATGGGAATGCTAGCCCATCATCCCATGAGTTGGCTTTGGTTTAATCCAAATAAAGCTCAATTTAAAAGCACCAAAGTCAATTCATGAATGGAAATTAAGTAAAATAGTTTTCAGAAAAATCGGGCAGCATTCCGGCAGTAAAAGGAACGTTCCCGGAGTAAAGAAACAACAGAATCAACAATGCAGCCTATACGAGTCTCAGCACAAGTTGTGCAAAACTAGCAAGTAATCATAAAGCAAAATAAAAGAGCTGGCTATTTCCCATAGTCAAGCAATCAGTTTGGATTTCCTATGAATTCAGTAATGAGTAAAAGCACTAAAACCATATGTACATGCATAAGAATTAAGCATAGGATCCAACAGCAATAAGCTTGTATTCCATAATCAATCAAGCATAAGTTATCATCAATGGTAATGTCAAAAACCCTCATTCACATGATGAGGTCTATGATTTTGGCAATGACAAATGCACATGTGAGGAAACCAAAATAAAGATGGGGATGCTCACTGAATGAATTACGGATTGAATCCGGCTAAAAGAAAGTTTACCAAGGTAAAAATAGTGTCAAATTCCAATTTGCAACTTAATAGCCCAACAATAAAAATTGTTTTGAAAATTTCGGCAGCAACCCGACAGTAAATTAGGTGTTCTGGAAGTAAAACAAGCAGCAAAAACTCAGGTCATATGGAGTCAAGGTAGTTCAGAAAAGAGTAGCAATCAGCATGTCATATGAACGCAGAGCAATAGTTTCAATCAGCAGTAATAGTTTCAACTCATGTGAAACGACAGTGAAACAAAGTGACATTAAGCAAAATAGCATCAAATAGCAGTGAAACAACATACCAGCAACATTAACAGCAAAGCAAATGTTTAAAATCAGATAATTCAAATAGTAGGAACGGAGCACTTATCAGACCTAAATCCACTAACCACATCCTAGCTACCTAACCACCTGAAATTCACTAAGAACATGCAATTCTAACTATCCTAAATTGAACAAAATTGAAATATGAAAACTGACTTATTTGAACAAAAAAGGAATTGGAATGCAGGGGTGGAGATATGGACCTGGGGGTATAGTACTAGAATTGGAAAGGAAGGGAGAGGGGAGTGGCACGGCGGCGAGGTGGTGGCGGCACGGCGGAACTGGTGTTGTCCGCAGTGGGCCGGTTGGTGAAGGCAGGGGGGTTTGGCGAAAGGATAGAGAAGAGGGAGAAGAATAGGAGAAGAAAGGAGGGAGAGTTAGGGGCGGTCGGCGGCGGTCTGGGGTTGCCGGCGGTGGTCGCGGTGGAAGGGTGATGGTGAGGGTGTCAATGGAGGGAGGAGGGAGGTAATTGAAACGTTGGAGGGAAGAGAGGGAAAAAGGGGCATACGAGGGAGTTAGTGTTCTCGCATAAGGGGGATTAATAAAATCAAATCCACACATATGCGTGGATCACGCCTGGGCGTGGATGGGAGAAAAGTGCATCGACGCGTAAGCGTCGTAGATGCGAATGCGTGAAAAGGGATAAATGAAGATGACGCGTACGCGTGAAACACGCGTACGCGTCGGCCAAAATTATGCTAAACGCACAATTCCAGCGTCGTTTTGGCGCAACTCTCTGTTCAGAAATAAGGGGGCAAATTTTTGCATGCGACGCGTGCGCATCGCGCACACTTACGCGTGATGTGCCAAAAATGAAATTGACGTGTACGCGGGGCTTGAGTTGTGCCTCTAGCACACGAGCCGCACGATTCCATCACAACTTTCTGGTCGTTGGATGGAGATGCCGAATTGGGATCGATGATAAACCCCGATTTTGTGGTTTATCTTGTGCTTTATTTGGGGGATTTTATCACTTTTTCCCTCATTTATTCAATGAAATAGCATGGTTTTGTAATTCTCCCTTGAATTGTGCTTAAATGTGAAAACATGCTTTTTAGGCCCTAAAATAGGTGATTTTAATTCACTTTAATTCTATTCGATGCCTTGATATGTTTTTTAAGTGATTTCAGGTTCATAAGGCAAGTATTGGGTGGAAGAAGTAAGGAGAAAAGTATGCAAAGTGGGAGAACTCATGAAGAAATGAAGGAACCGTAAAGCTGTCAAGCCTTACCTCTTCGCACTCAAATGACCATAACTTGAGCTACAGAGGTCCAAATGAGGTGGTTCCAGTTGCGTTGGAAAGCTAACATTCGGGGATTCGAAATGATATCAAATTTGGCATATGTTACTTCGCGCTCAGGGGCGCGCATGCGCCATGTACGCGTGCGCGCCGATGCTGCCATGGCCCACTAAAGTGAAATCGCCCCCAGCGATTTCTGAAGCACTTTGGGCCAACCCAACTCATTTTTGAAGCTATTTCATGCAGAATTCAAGCTTGGGCAAAGGGAGGAGCAATTGTTGGATGTTTTAGCATCATGTAGTTTAGTTTCTAGAGAGTGAAGCTCCCTCTTCCCTCTAGAATTAGGATTAGAATTTCTTAGATCTAAGTTTAATTCATGATTTGATTTACTTTTCCTTTACAATTTCTTGTTCCTCTACTCTTTCTCTTTCTAGTTTTGCATTTAATTCATGTAATTCTCTACTTTTATGTTGATGCATTTTTGTTCTTCTATTTTCAATTCAATGCAATTTATGATTCATGTTCTTTTATTATCGATTTGCTTTATTGTTGTTTAATTCCTTGCAATTGAGTAGTGTAGATTTATGTTCCTTGCAATTTTAATATACTTTCCTTTTATGCCTTTCAAGTGTTTGATAAAATGCTTGGTTGGATCTTAGAGTAGAATTTGGTGCTCTTGGCTTGGGAAGGTAACTTAGGAACTCTTGAGTTACTAATGTCCAAGTGATTGACGATTGGGAGCCATTAACACTAGATCTCACCAATTGACTAGGTGTAGAACTAGGACTTATGGACTTGGATTGACATAGCTCACTTGACTTTCCTCTACTATTAGTTAGGGGTTAACTTAGTGGGGTTGGTCCTTGCCAATTCTCATGTTGTGGTTAGTGATTAGGATAGAGATCCTTGACCACCAACCCTTGTCAAGACCCTTTTGTTATTTGAATTTCCTTGCCATTTATATTTCTTGTCCAAAATCTCAAAAACCCCAAACACAACTCATAACCAATAACAATAATACTTTATTGCAATTCCTAGGGAGAACGACCCGAGGTTCCAATACATCGGTTTATAAATTTAGGGGTTTGTTACTTGTGACAAACAAATGTTTTGTATGAAAGGACTATTGTTTAGTTTAGAAACTATACTTTACAATGAGAATTCATTTGAGAAATTCTATATCAACAAAAGTCCGATCATCAAAACGGCGCCGTTGCCGGGGAGTTGCAATGGTGTTATGTTATTGGTTATTGTATATATGTGAATATTGTGAATAACTTGATTTTTGGATTGCTTGATAGTTTTTGCTAGTTTTAGGACTTTGTTTCATTATTTCTTGTTAGCTTTTTGTTACTTATTTTCACTTTTCACTATGAATTCTCACTTTGGCTATGAGTGTGATTACAACTATGTTGTAGGAAATAGGAACTTCAATGAAGATGTGCATCAAGGATGGGATAACCAAAGGTGGGAGGAGCCATATGCATATGATCAATCCTCTTGGCAACAACCTCCACCAATGAACTATGAAGAAGAGCCATTCTATGATGCATACCAATCCAATGGTTATGGTGAATCCCCTTGTGACTTCCAAGAACCACCACCATACACCTATGAGCCATATCCTCAACATAGCCATCAACCATACTCACAAGTCACTTTTCACCAACCATCTTCATATGACCCTAATCCATATCCATCTTACCAACAACAATATAAGCCATATGAACCATACATAGAGCCACCACCACTCCAACATCAACATTTTCAAGAGCCACCCCCTCCATACTATTACAAGAAGAACCACCTTCCGACTATAATACCTTCCCCTCAAACAATGAATCCTCTCTTCCACCATCACCCCCCGATGAAGCCTCTATGCTAGAATTAAGGGATCTTGAATCTCATATCTTAAGGCAACACGAGGAGGATGAAAAGAATTTTGAGGAGTTAAGAGCAAAAATGGCCATCATGGTAAAAGCCATTGGCAACATAGTCTCATCCCGCCTAAGCCTATGCGATCAAGGCACTTCCATTGTGGAATGTGGAGAAGCAACGAAGAATCTTAGTGAGGGAGTGAACTTGAAGCTCCATGGTGAAGAAGAGGAATTAAAGCAAAAAATGCAACAAGATGAGGAAGTAGAGATTATCGAACAAGAGGTAGAAGCGGTTGAAGACTTAGGAGATGCAGAACCACCTTGGGAGTCTAAGATTGAAGAAAACCACTCCAAAATTATTGAAATTGATGCTAAGGAGGAATGTGCACAACCTCCAAGGCATATCTCTTATGAAGAATTGGATGGAATAGAGCAAGAATTGAGTCCCCTTGGTGATGAAGATCAAGCATCAAATCTTAGTGGTGAAGAATCCTTTGAGCATGAAGAACCTTCTCTCGATGAAATGGAAAGCAATATGGAGGTAAATGTCTCTCACCCTCCCATTTATGATTTGAGTAAGGGAAAAGAGTTAGATAAAAGTGTTGAATAAAGGATTGATATTAAGAGATCTTGTGAGGAGGTGGAGATCCTTAGAAAAAGGAGGATGGGAATTGAATATGCTTTAGCAAAACCCTTGGAATCACCTTTGCCTAGGTTGCCATCTACACCTTCATTTGAGTGGATGAAACTCATTTCTATTATCTTTATTATCCCACTTGAATATGGCTTGCTTGAAACGGATGGTCAACTTAGGATGCTTTGTGGGATGAAGCATAAAAGAAAGATGTTTCGTGGTTGGCGTTGCAAATCAAGGCTCATTATGGTTGAAGCTTCAAGGAGTAAAGGTTAGACTAGTGCTCAATTGGATGGGTCCAGGAGGATAGTTTGGTACTTCCATGAGAATTCATCTCTCTTGCCACCCGGAGGAAACCACCATGATCAACTCAAGGACGGGTGTGAAAACAAAGTGTGGGATCCCGGATCGCACAAGGAAGATCAACTTTGGGAGCCTATGGTTTGTGAAGAACTCCATCAAAGCTTGGAGTTATTAACTTTGAATGATGAAGCACAATGAAAGTCCAAGCATTGGTGGATGTTCAAGGATGGATTCAAGCACAAGCCACCTTGATGAAGAGCTCCTCATAAGTCCAACTTAAGGACAATAAATAAAAGTGCTAGGTGGGAGACACCCCACCATGGTAACATCTTTCTCTTTTCCTCTTTGTAAATATTGGTAATTTAGATTTTATTTCATGTTTTGTTTGATTAGTTGAGTTTAATTGGGAGTCTAGTAGGTTAAATAAGGTTTTGTGATGTTTCGGTAGTTGTTTGGAGGTTGGAAATGCTTGGTTTGGTGCAAAAACATAGAAAAAAATTTTGAAAAATAGAGCACCATCCATGCGCACTCCACGCGTACGCATAAATCAAGCAATTTCGGCCATCCACGTGGACACGCCATGTACGCGTACGCGTGGATTGAATTTTTCCACTTTCCATACATTCACCCGAGAGTTGTGCCTGAAGTGTGCCAACTTTGTGCCCAAGGCACGCGCACGCACACCTTGCGCGTACGTGCCCCTCTCAAAATAAGCCATCGACGCGGACGCGCCATGTACGCGTACGCGCCGCCTCCAATTCATCAATCCACGCTTACGCGCACATGACGCGCACACGTGGATTGCCCTGTTTCACTCACCTTCTTTTCTTCTCTTCTTTCCATTTCTTTCCTTCTTTTCTCTTCTCTTCTTTTCTTTCCACCCTTCAATCATCATCCAACACTATCAAGCATCATATAACACCATTTTTTTTAGTTAGTTAGTTGGTTTAATTATTGTTTTCCATTATAAGTGTTGGATTACTAATCTTGTTTACTGTTTACTGCTGCTGCTTATTGATAGTATGTTAGTTTAACATCATTGTTGTTATTGTCATTGTTGGATTCCTTTATTGAGGTTGCAATTTATTACTTGGTTTTGAATTTTCATGTTGAACATTTGTGAGCATCAAGTGAATGTTACATTGCCTTTAAGCTTCTTAACTCCTTTGAATTGCATGTTTTGGCCACCATGCATTCATCATTTATTATTAGGCAATTGTACATTATCAATGCATTTTTTTAGGATGCTTGTTCTAATTGATCATCACCTATTTCAGGCATTGAGTTTGTGAAATTTGTGAAATTGGATCGAAAGCTTACCTAATGACATATTTTTGAGCTTTGTAAAGCTTTGTGGGCCATGCTTGCTATGTGATTGATTTTTGACTTCTATATCCTTTTTCTTAAGTTCCATAGCATCCATGTGTTCCACCTCTATGTCACTTAGGTGTTGCAACAACTTCAATAAGTGTCATTGTTTGATGTGTGAGCTCTCTATACCATTTTGTCAATCAAATTTACTTACACATCAATCAATGTTCATGCATTATCCAATTTCACAATCGCTTGATTTTTGCTTGAATGCTTTTATACTTCTTCACTACTTGTTGGGTTGTTTTAGCCTACAAGTCTTTTAAAGTATCTCAAGCACACTAGAATGAGTGAAGTGCATGTTTTATTTTGTATAATTGTGACATGATTTTTAAATACTAGAGTGTGAGTTCTAATCCGCATGCAAGTTAGAACACATACAACTATTTTTCATCAATGTCACACCAATTCACTCACTCAATTCTAGTGATCCACCTCATTCCAACAATTCACGCTTCCTAGCTTTTGTATATTTTCATCTTACGGTGTTTATTTTGTTTTTCATGATCGATGCACCATAAGCAAAAATGGAAGCAGAAGGAAGAACGTGCAGCATCGGTTGACCTACCAACTGAAGGTAGCAACTCAGAAAGTCGCCACACCCCCTTGCTCATCTTTGAGTGCACCAAGGACGGTGCAAACTTTTAAGTGTGGGGAGGTCGTTCGACCATTCAGCATTTTTGGGTAACAAGTTTCTAATCCCAACACTTTTTCATTTCATTTTTAGGACTTTTAGATTTTTTGGTTGCATTGCATATGTATATATTAAGCTTAGTCAAAATCATGATATTTTCCAAGGATTTTATCTATAGGGCACCCCAATTGATTGAAAAAAAAAATTTTAGAACTTGCTTGAATTATATATTTTGTGGAACATGATTTTTGAGCTAAGAACACAAGCATGTGAGATTTGAGCCTAATTGTGTGGTTACATCATATATAACCACTTATTTTCATTCTTGTGTGCATTATTCTCTTCCTATGATTGTAATCTTTGATTTGTTTAATTCTATATGTCCATTATTTTGTATATACATGCATTTATATGATTGAGGCCATTGTTCAAATAGCTCACTTCCCAAATAAGCCTACCTTTTATCTTCCATTGATAACCCATTTGAGCCTATGCTTAACCCATTTGTTCTTAATTGTAGCACATTACAAGCCTAAGTGAAAAACAATAAATATCCCTTACTTTGGATCTTTGATTAGCTTAGGCTAGTGAGAGTGTTTATCATTTTATTTTGGGAAAGTTGGGAACATTGGGTAGAGATAAAAGTGTGTTTACATTTTTGTTGAAAAATCATGGGAATTGGGTACATACTCATGTATTAATCATGTGTAAACCATATGCATTGATGTTCTTGTATGTATATTTTAGTCTGAAAAAAATGGATGAAAAAAATATAATAATAAAAAAAATAGAAAAAGAAAGACAGAATTGCAATAAAAAGGGGACAAAATGCCCCAAAGTAAGGTTCAATAAAAGTCAATGCATATGGTTGGTGATCAAAAAGAGGATGCATGAGTGTGTGAAAAAAGTGAAGAATGGGTAGTTAGGTTTGTTTAGAATTGTTTAGGTTGTCATAGGTTAGGTGGGAAGTTTAAGTTAATCAAAGATTCAAATTTCAAGCTCACTTGACCATATGCATCCTACCTTGACCCTAGCCCCATTACAACCTATGGAAAGTCCTCATGATATTTGTATGCATGCATGAAATAATTGTTGATTGTTAGATGAAAAACAAATCTTGGAAAACATGATTAGGGGAGGATTGAGTGAATCAACCCCATACACTTGAGTGCCTAGAGCGGATACACATCCGGTGAGGGTTCGATTGCTCAATTACATGTTCCCACCCATGATCATCTTTTCTTGCAAGTTTGGAAAATCTTTTTAATAATTCAATTCAATTGTGGGTTTGATTTGATTGCTATTGCTTTAGCCCTTGTACTTGTATATGTATTCTTGGAAATTGATTGTTTTGACAAAGTGGATGCATTCATGTAGATAGATTGCATATAGATAGATTGCATTTAGTTAGTTTGCATTAAATAAATGTCGATACCCCTTTGTCTATTTCTTGATTTTAGCATGAGGACATGCTTAGCTTAAGTGTGGGGAGATTTAATAAACCCCAATTTTGTGGTTTATCTTGTGCTTAATTTGGGGATTTTATCACCTTTTCCCACATTTATTCAATGAAATAGCATGGTTTTGTAATTCTCCCTTGAATTGTGCTTAAATGTGAAAACATGCTTTTTAGGCCCTAAAATTGGTGATTTTAATTCAGTTTAATTCCATTCGATGCCTTGATATGTTTGTTAAGTGATTTCAGGTTCAAAAGGCAAGTATTAGGTGGAAGAAGTGAGGAGAAAAGCATGCAAAGTGGGAGAACTCATGAAGAAATGAAGGAACCGTAAAGCTGTCAAGCCTGACCTCTTCGCACTCAAACGACAATAACTTGAGCTACAGAGGTCCAAATGAGGCGGTTCTAGTTGTGTTGGAAAGATAACATCCGGGGCTTCAAAATGATATAAAATTTGGCATATGTTACTTCGCGCTCAGGGGCGCGCACGCGCCATGTACGCGTGCGCGCCGATGCTGCCGTGGCCCACTAAAGTGAAATCGCCCCCCAGTGATTTCTGAAGCACTTTGGGCCCAACCCAACTCATTTATAAAGCTATTTCATGCAGAATTCAAGCTTGGGCAAAGGGGGGAGCAATTGTTGGAAGTTTTAGCATCATGTAGTTTAGTTTCTAGAGAGAGAAGCTCCCTCTTCTCTCTAGAATTAGGATTAGAATTTCTTAGATCTAAGTTTAATTCATGATTTGATTTACTTTTCCTTTACAATTTCTTGTTCCTCTACTCTTTCTCTTTCTAGTTTTACATTTAATTCATGTAATTCTCTACTTTTATGTTGATGCATTTTTGTTCTTCTATTTTCAATTCAATGCAATTTATGATTCATGTTCTTTTATTATCGATTTGCTTTATTGTTGTTTAATTCCTTGCAATTGAGTAGTGTAGATTTATGTTCCTTGTAATTTTAATATACTTTCCTTTTATGTCTTCCAAGTGTTTGATAAAATGCTTGGTTGGATCTTAGAGTAGAATTTGATGCTCTTGGCTTGGGAAGGTAACTTAGGAACTCTTGAGTTACTAATGTCCAAGTGATTGACGATTGGGAGCCATTAACGCTAGATCTCCCCAATTGATTAGGTGTAGAACTAGGACTTATGGACTTGGATTGACATAGCTCACTTGACTTTCCTCTACTATTAGTTAGGGGTTAACTTAGTAGGGTTGGTGCTTGCCAATTCTCATGTTGTGGTTAGTGATTAGGATAGAGATCCTTGACCACCAACCCTTGCCAAGACCCTTTTGTTATTTGAATTTCCTTGTCATTTATATTTCTTGTCCAAAATCTCAAAAACCCCAAACACAACTCATAACCAATATCAAGAACACTTTATTGCAATTTCTAGGGAGAATGACCCGAGGTTCCAATACTTTGGTTTATAAATTTAGGGGTTTGTTACTTGTGACAAACAAATTTTTTGTATGAAAGGACTATTATTTGGTTTAGAAACTATACTTTACAACGAGAATTCATTTGAGAAATTCTATATCAACAAAAGTCCGATCATCAATCGATGCCCACGCGTGGCTGACGCTCACGCGTGGTGTGATTTTTTTATGCAAAATGCAGAATGCAGAATGCAAATGCTGATGCAGACATTATGAATGAACACTAACAAAAATAGAATAAAAGTAAACTAAGAATAAAACAAAATAAAATAAAACTAAGACTGAAAAAGAACAATTATACCATGGTGGGTTGTCTCACACCTAGCACTTTTAGTTAAAGTCCTTAAGTTGGACATTTGGTGAGCTCCCTGTCATGGTGGCTTATGCTTGAACTCATCCAGGAATTCCCACCAATGTTTGTAATTCCAATAGCCTCCAGGGTCCCAAACTAGGCACAAGAATCCTTCGAGCAAGTTAAAGCAAGCAATAAGGCTCCAGGAGTGTTGATTGTTAGAATGAATTCCGGGGTCCCAAACCTTGCTTTTGCACCCGTCTTTGCTTTGATCATCACTGTTCCAACTGGGTGACACGCAATCTGAATTCCCACTGAGATACCCAAACAACTTCCGAGACCCATTCAATCGAGCTCTACACCAATCTTTGTATTTTAATTTGGATCGTGGAACCTTATTGAACTTTGCATGCCAACTCCTGCCACTAACTATCTCCCTCTTACTCTTAAAGCCACAAAGAGCTCTAAGCTGACCATCTGTCTCAAGCAAACCATATTCAAGTGGGAAAGTAAAGGTGAAGGCTAAGGATTTAACCCACTTGAATGTTGTATTGGGCGGTAATGGCCTTGGGAGAAGTGTTTCCAATGGTGTTGCAGGCTCTACCCCTTTGTGCTCTTCCTTGAATTCCTCCACCTCCTTGCAAACCTCATCAACTCCAACCACGCCCTGATCAAAATCTTCGAATTCTTCTCCATCACTCAAGTCATAATTTGGAGGTTGAGAAAAGTCCACCTCCGCATCATCTTCAGATTCACTTGGGGAAAGTTCTTCAAACTCAAGGGGTTCAATTGCGGATGCAAGTTCATCCCTAGGAGGGCTTGATTCCTGATCGCTATCACCATGGGAACTTGCTTCTTGATCTGTTCCATCTAATTCTTCATAAGGAACATGCAATGGAGGTTGTGCACTATCCTCCTCAGCATCAAATTCAAACTTCTTGGCAAAATTCTCTACAACTCTCGACTCCCACGGAGGTTCAGCATCTCCTAGGTCTTCAACCACTTCTTCTTCTTCTTCTTCGTTAATTACGGGTTCCTCCAATTGCTCTAATACAAAATCGAACTCCTCCTTGATATCTTTCCTCACCAATTCTTCAGCTACTCCTTCATCTTCAAGCTGATCCCTTCTCTCTTGTTTCGTGTCAATAGCATTATTGGAATCATGTCGCTCTTGGATTGATGCATCCATACGGGATATAAGGGCTTTAATAGTAGAGGTTAGACCAGTGAAAGCAGAGGTAATTGTGGTTTGAAGCTCTATTTGCCTTTGGCGAATAACATTAAGGGTGTTGTCATCCCGTGGAAGTTGGGGTGGTGATGTCAAGACATTTTGGCCAGTTTCACTGACCTTTTCTTTACTATTTTAGGGTAGTTTCATGCATTTTCTTAGTAAATAAGCAAGTTTTGGGTAGATATTCACTTACATCTTGATTCAAGCAAACATTGTGAATTTTACATGATTTCATGAGAATTATGCATGAATTGAATGACAAATTGGATAATGCATGATCTCATGACTTGGAATAGAGCTTTGATGCACTTTAATTACTTGATTTCAGGACAAAGGAAGCAAGAAAGAACCACGTTAGTAGCCACGTTAGTCTAATTAACGTGACCACTAACGTTGAATGGGCATAAGCTTGCAACGTTAATGAGAAAAGTGATCGCCAATAACGCCTTCGAAAGCCATTATAGCTCACGTTAGTTGCCACGTTAATTGCATTAACGTGGAAGCTAACGTGGAGGAGAAAGGAAGCCCCAACGTTAGTGGTAAAAGTGAATACCACTAACGTTGGAAAAGGGGCACACTTGGCCACGTTAAGAGTCACGTTAATTACATTAACGTGAACTCTAACGTGGAAGGAACAAGGAATTGCCAACATTAGTGACACTCACCTTTGTCACTAACGTTGGATTAAGCCACTATTGCCCACGTTAGTTGCCACGTTAATTACATTAACGTGGAAGCTAACGTGGAGGAAGAATTGATGGACCAACGTTAGTGACACTCACCTTTGTCACTAACGTTGGGAATGGTAATCACCACCACGTTAGAGGCCACGTTAATCTAAATAACGTGAACTCTAACATGGGAAGGAGGCGCGTTTGGAGCGTTAGTGACAAAGGTAAGTGTCACTAACACTCTCGATGAAAGGCAAGCCCACGTTAATGGTCACGTTAGTCATACTAACGTGAACTCTAACGTGGGGAAAAGGGGCATAAGCAATGTTATTGGAAAAGATGAATGCCAATAACGTTTGCGAAGGACCAAGAGGCAACGTTAGTGGTCACGTTAGTGCCACTAACATTGAAGTTAACGTGGACCATTTTTGGCTTGGAACGTTAGTGAAAAAGGTGATCGTCACCAACGTTCTCAAACCCACATTTTCACTTAACGTTAACGCCACTAATGTCCTAACTAACGTCCATGCCTAACTTACACTTTTTCTGCAAGCAAAGCTGAGCCCACTGAAGACTGTAACTGCTTCAACTAAAGATCCAAAGGCCCATATCCAAGACTTGAAGAGCCAACTAGAAGATCAGAAGAGTAGTATATATAGGAGTAGTTTTGAACTAGTAAGGAGCTTTTGGGCATTTGGAGAACTACACTCTGTATATTTTACTTTCTCTGTAACTTCTAGTTTTAGTTTTCAAAATGTACTTTTCATTTACGCTTTCCATTCCCAGAGCTATGAATAACTAAACCCCTTTCATTGGGTTAGGGAGCTCTATTGTAATTTGATGGATCAATAATAGTTTTCATTCTTCTTCTTCTTTTTTTTCTCTTGATTTTACTAGAAAGCTTTCAATCTTCATCCTATTGGGTAGTTGTCTTGGAAAAGAAGCTATTCATACTTGGATCTCTTCGGACCTTGGAAGAGGAATGAAGAGATCATGCTAGAAATGCTTTCTCATATTGGACCAAATTGGGGTTTGGATGGATATGGTGACATATAATCCTACCAACACTTTGATTTGGGAATACATGTGGTATAATCAGTGACCATACTTCATCTCTTCTCATGAGCAATTAGACCAAGGAATTGGCTATTGATCAAGATTTGAGAGATTGGGTTGCCAAAGAATTGGAATCCAATCACTTAAGATTGCCAAGGAGATCAATGAATGCATTGATTGAGGAAGAGATAAGAATGAACTTGATCTGGAGAATACAACATCTCCTGAGCCCAATGAATCCCTCACTTCTGATCTTACCCATTTTTTTTACTTTCTGCCCTTTACGTTTATGTTCATTTCCCCAAATCCCCATTTAAGATTCTGCAATTTACTTTCCGCCATTTACATTTTGCTCTTTATTTCCAGCTTTTACACTGTCTGTTATTTACCTTCCCGCCATTTATGATTCTGCAAATATCAACTCAATTTCTGTGTAGCTCAACTAGAACATTCCTCTGATTAAAGTTGCTTGACCAATCAATCCCTGTGGGATTCGACCTCACTCTATTGTGAGTTTTTACTTGACGACAATTCGGTATACTTGCCGAAAGGAAATTTGTTGAGAGACAAGTTCCCGTGCATCAAGTTTATGGCGCCGTTGCCAGGGATTAATTGTGATTAACAAACTACCGGTTGATTGATTTACTAGATTAGACACTTTTCTTTTGTCTTTGTTTTCTTTTGTTTCTTTATTTTTTTTGCTAACCAACTGTTTGTGATATTGCCTCACTAAGAATCCCTCATTTATTACAATGGAGATTTCAATTTCTTTTGGTGATTATTGTTTGAGACAGAGCTTTTTGCAGGAAAGAAAGGAGCATCCATCATATTTTAGTCAATCAAATTTCATGGGAAACTCTCCACCACCACAGAATGATTCACTTTGCTATGCTCATGGTGGGTGGAAGTATCAAGAACATGAAATAGGGTACTTTCCAGAGCCACAAAATGGTCCATATTTTGGTGAAATTGATCACTACTCAAGTTGTAGATGGGAAGATCAAAATCAAAGAGATTTCACTCATTCATACCCCATTCATCAAGAGCCATCACCTCTCAATTATCCAACCTCACCTCCAAGTTTTACATGCCTAAATTCTTCATCACTTGAGTATACCTCAGCACAAAATTTTGTCCCAAATCTATACAATTCATTTCACCATCCACAAAACTCAATCCACTACCCACAAGAGTCATACCACTTTCAGAACACACACAACAAAACAACCAATTCCATTCACAAGCCAACCCCGACCAACCATTACAACCTACCCAACCACCTTTAGATAGACTTGCTAGGATGGAACTCATCATTGAAGAAATCAAAAAAAGTAGAGAAGAAGATAGACTCGCTAGGATAGAACTCCTCCTTGAAGGAATGATAAAGACAAACGAAGAGGAAAAAATAGCAAAAAGGGACCATGAAGAAAAATTGAAACAGAATGCACAACTCTATTCTGAAGAACAATTCATTGAAGAGCTGAGATCACAAAGAGAGACCACTTCACTCTCTCTAGAAACAGAGGAGTTCATTCAAAGGTCAAGAACAAGGGAGGAATCAGAAGAACAAGAAAAAGAGGCAGCCATACCAAGTGAGATTCATATGAAGAAGGAGGAGGTTGTGAGAGTATATAAGCCTAAGGCTCCAGACCCACAGAGGTTACTATGGGTGACAAAGGAATATGTAAACTCGCTCCCAAAAGACTCAATGCAACATCATGTAGAAGAAAGGGAGGAAGTCAATCAAGGGAGTCCACACTACTCCAACGAAACAGAGAGTTACACAAAGGGTGAGTTCATTGAACCACCAATTCAGGAAGCTCTTGATGAAAATGATGCTCCAACCATCATACAACACCCAAGTACTGAAATCAAGGTGGTGAAGGCAATCAACACGAGCACTAAAAAGAGGATGGTGACCAAGAAAAGAAGGACAATATCCATGAAGAATAAAAGGTCAACCAAAAGCCATCCCACCCCTACCCCAACAAGCAAGTTTACTCAAGCTAACAACAGAAGAAGGCTTGCTGGGGAGAGGCACTCAAAACAAGGGGCATCAACTGGCTCCTCTTTCCTCTTGAGGTCATTCCTCTTAACAAACTGGAAGAAGAGGAAGAAATTCATGAACAACATGTCAAGCTAATGACATTAAAAGAGCGCTTATTGGGAGGCAACCCAACCGTAGGTAACATTTTCTTTCCTTGCTTAGTTTACTTTCAATAATTTGACATATGATTGCATTCTAAGTTTGGTTTTGCCATGCAATAAAATGATCTTCAATCTTCACTAGGTATTTGCATCATTCTAAAATGACAGTGTCACACTAAGTTTGGTGTTGCCACTTAACTTTCATGCAAAGTACCATGCCAACACCACTTATTAATGCCATCACAATGTTACTGTTTTTAGTTCTTATGCCTTTATTGTGATCCTTAATCTTGCTTGCTGAAACACATGCATACTCACACTTTATTCTAAGACATTCATGATCCATCATAAACCCCATCACCACTGTTTTACTTGTTGCTTGAGGATAAGCAATCATTCTAAGTTTGGTGTGGGAAGGGGAAGAATAGGAGGAAAAGGACAACAACAATGAAGATGAACTACAAGATGGTAAAGTTCCTTTTTCCTCTTACTTATTTCCAGCACTTTAAATTGCATGATTGTCTTCTATTTATGCATGTGTGATTACTCCTTGTGAATAAGCATAATTTGATATTTGATTTGTAACATGTTACTATGATATCATGATTATCATCTTGAATTTTACTTGCACCCAATATCTCTAAGAATACAACAAGGAAATCATTCTTTTGAAAGGAAAATGTTGAAGAATTTTATAAATCCTGGGGCAAGCAAAATATTAAGAGGAGTGGAGGTTCTGATTGTATGATTGTGTATTGAGGTTGCATGTTTGTGAAAACTTGCATGGGAGCTCATAGACAAGAATTGAAATTTAGAAAAGTATTATGGAATTTCTCAAACATCTATTGATCCAAGAAGCAGCAACAAAAGAAAACAAAAGAAAAAGAAAAACAAAGAACAAGCCCAAGGCTCTGAGCATCAATTACTAGGAAGAAAAAGAAAGAAACAAGAACTCAAAGAGTTATTGTCCTAGTTAAATGCTCGTGGTGGATTTGTGTCAAAGAGAGAGGCTTGAGCAAGTATATCCTAAGGGGTGTTTCAACACCTAATACCTTAGACCAACTGGTTTTGGAGTATTGATTGAAAGCTTATCTTAAAAAGCCGCTTTGAGACATGATACCTAGAGTCGAGGCCAAGATACAAAAAGAAAAGAAAAATGCTAGAAAATAAGTGCTGCTTCAAAGGTGACAATCTATAAAGAGGATTCCATAATATCATTTGAATGAAAGTCCTAAGATCTAAGACTTCCAAAATGTAAGGACTAATGAGCATTGGAATCCTTGCATAAGCATACAAATTAGAGTTAACCCCACTGTCACTTATTCACTTCACCCACTAAGGCATCATAAGCAATTCTTCAATACATTCCAATTAAGAGAATTCTTTGTGCATAGTTCTTTTCTTGCTTGGGGACAAGCAAGATTTAAGTTTGGTGTTGTGATGCCAGGGCATATTGACTAGTTTTACTAGCCATTTTTTGTATGCTTTAGGTTGGTTTCATGCATTTTCTTAGGAAATAAGAAAGTATTTGGTTGAAAATGCATTCATACCATGATTCAAGCAAACATTGTAAATTTTGAATGATTTCATGAGAATTATGCATGAATTGAATGATAAAATAGATGATGCATGATCTCATGAGTAAGAGCAAGACTTTGATGCACTTTGTTTGATTGATTTCAGGTAACAAGAAACAGAGAAGAGCCACGTTAGTGGCTACGTTAGTGCCACTAACATGGCCATTAACGTGGAAGAAAGGAAAGTTTGCAACGTTAGTGGTAAAGTTAACACCACTAACGTCTTTGAAGGTCATCTCAGCCCACGTTAGTTGCCTCGTTAGCGCCACTAACGTGGGCACTAACGTGGAAGAAGAGGAGAAGCCTCAACGTTAGTGAGAAAGTTAATGGTATTAACATGGAAGAAAGGAGGCAGCTGTGAAAGTTAGTGGAAAAAGTGAACGCCACTAATGTTTGCGAAGCCAAGAACACCCACATTAGTGGCCACGTTAGTGCCACTAACATGGGCATTAACATGGAACAAAGGAGGCAGCTGTGAAAGTTAGTGAAAAAAGTGAACGCCACTAACGTTTGTGAAGCAAAGAAGGCCACGTTAGTGCCACTAACGTGGGCAAAATCTCACCCGGCAGCCTGACCATGCCTTCTTCAAACAAGAATAACTTGAGCCACAAAACTCCAAATGAGGTGATTCCAGTGGCATTGGAAAGTAGGAATCCAAAGCTTTCCAAGCATATATGGAACTACATAGTGGACACTAAATTTGAGGGAGAAAACTTGCCCCGAAAGTGAAAAGATGAACATGGTATCAACCTGTAGTAAGGACAACTGACCTCTTCACCGTCCAAGAAGTGTAACTCGAGCTGTAGAGCTCCAAATGATGCGCTTTCAAAGGCGTTGGAAAGTAGACATCCAAGGCTTTTCAAAAATATATAATAGTATGGAGTGCACATTAATTTTGAGCTCCAGAACCTGGCAATATTAATCCCCTAAACGCGGACGTTATTGGCACTCACTTTTTCCAATAACGCCAGCGACTATGCCAGCAACCTTTTCCACTTCAAAGGAGCATAACTTGAGTTACAGAGGTCTAATTGAGGTGATTTCAGTTGCATTAGAAATCTGACATTTAGAGCTTTCCAATGATATATAATACTCTATAGTGGGCATGAAATTGGAGTACAAACAAGAGGCATCTTTTAAGCCCCAAAAACACCAACTGGATAGCAAGTGTGACGTTAGCCACACTAACTTCAGCACTAACGCCACACTTGTAGCGTTAGTGTGGCTAACGGTAGCACTAACGATTAGCACCTGGACCTCAACTTGATTCACTTCTCTTTCAAGGACCACCCAACCACAAGGAAGCAAGCCCACAAGTGTCAACCAATCAAGGTCACAAGAAGCATCTAGAATAGGAATTTTCATTTAATTGTAATTTACTTTTAGTTTCATTTCATTTTGTAATTTAGGAGAGCCTATATAAAGGCCTTAGTTTTAACATTCAATTCATCCGGGACTGGAGGGGGGATTCTGTATTGGGGTCTTCGGACTCCCTCCCCTCACACACTTTTCTTTCTTTTTCTTTCCTTAGTAGTAGTTCATTTTATAGTTTGTAATTTTCCATTATGAATGTTGAAGTCTCAATTTCAGTTTTAATCTTCATCTTTATTTTTCTGCACTTTCTTTCTTTTCTATTTTGGTAGAGCAATGAACAACTAACTCTTTTAATTGGGTTAGAGAGCTCTGTTACAATTCAATGGATTAATTTGTTTTTATCATTCATCTTCCTCTTTCTTTTCTCTTGATTTTACTAGAAAGCTTTCGTTCTTCATCCAATTGGTTAGCTATCTTGGAAGAGAAGCTCTCCATAATTGGATCTCCTCTGAGCCTTGGAATAGGAATGAGGAGATCATGCTAGAATTGCTTTCTCATGTTGGACCAAATTGGGGTTTGGATGGATATAGTGACATATAATCCTACCAATACTTTGATTTAGAAATACATGTGGTATAATCAGTGACCATACTTCATCTCTTCCCATGAGCAATTAAATCAAGGAATTGGAAAATTGTTCAAGCTTAGAGAGATTGGATTACCAAGGAATTGGGATCCAATCACTTAAGATTGCCAAGGAGATCAATGAATGCATTGATTGAGGAAGAAATGAGAGTGACTTAATCCAAAGAATGCAACATCTCTCTATCCCAATGTTCATTTTATTTTTAGTTCTTATATTTACATTCCAGTCATTTACTTTCCTGCACTTTACATTTTTTGCACTTTAATTTCTTATAATTTACTTTTCTTGCCATTTTACTTTTCTGCACTTTATTGCTTTTCTTTTCTTTTCTGTCAATTTACAATTCCTGCTGCTTATCACTTTAATCTAGATCATCTGACTAGGATAATTAATCAACTATTGATTTCTTAATCCATTAATCTCTGTGGGATTCGACCTCACTCTTTTGTGAGTTATTACTTGACGACAATTTGGTATACTTGCCGAGGGAAATTTGTTGAGAGACAATTTTCCGTGCATCAAGTTTATGGCGCCGTTGCCGGGGATTCTATCCTCCTCAAAGAATCAATAGGTTGAGAGCTGAGGTACAAACCTTCAGGCAACAAGATGGTGAAACTCTCTATAAATCATGGGAGAGGTTTAAGGACTTGACAAGGAGGTGCCCGCCAGATATGTTCAATGAATGGGTGCAGTTACACATTTTCTATGAAGGTCTTTCTTACGAATCAAAGAAGGTAGTAGACCACTCATCCGGGGGATCTCTGAACAAGAAGAAGACCATTGAAGAAGCCATAGATGTCATTGAGACTGTAGCTGAGAATGACTACTTCTATGCTTCTGAAAGAGGCAACACTAGAGGAGTGATGGAGCTAAGCAACGTGGATGCACTGCTGGCTCAAAATAAGATGATCACCAAGAAGCTGGCTGACCTCACCAAGAAAATGGAAAGGAACCAAGTAGCAGCAATCAACACTTCATCAGCAGCTCAAGAAGGAGTGAATGCAGAGACAGAGGGTGATCAGGAACAAACCAACTACGTTGGGAACTCACCTAGGCAGACCCATGATCCATACTCCAAAACTTATAATCCTGGTTGGAGGAACCACCCAAACTTTGGGTGGGAAAATCAACAAGATCAAGGCCAAGATCAGAGAGGTCACAACCCCAACAACAATGCAGTTCACCAACATTCCACACAGAGGTCATATCAGCACCCACCTAACAATACCTCTCAACATCCATATCAAAACCAAAATGGTCTTTCTCATCCCTCCAACCCCAACTCACCATCATCCGAAGATAGACTCTCAAGGATTGAGACTCTACTTGAAGGCATATGTAAGGAACTCCAAGATAACAAGGTGTTCAAGGAGGAGGTGCGAGCTAATATCAAAAACCATGGAGACACCATTAAGAGGCTAGAATTTCAAGTGGGATACCTCTCTGAGAAGATTCCCAAACCTACTGACAGCTTCCCAAGTGACACAGAGAAAAACCCGAGAGGTGAAGCAAAGAAAGTAAGATGGGAAGAATGAAAGATGGTCACTATAAGTGATAGGGGGACTGAGGAAGAGTTGAACAAACCCTTCGAACACTCTAGAGATACTTCAGCAGAGAAGCAGGAAGAGGGTCACCAAGAAACCAAAATTACATAGAAGGAGATGCTGAAACTCTATGCACCCTTTCCCCAAAGACTCAAGGGTGGTGTAGAGAAGAGAATATACTCAAAGTTCCTTGATATGTTTGCATCTCTCCATGTAAACATACCATTCATCAAGGCTCTCCAGCAAATGCCCTCATACATTAAGTATATGAAGGAGCTGCTGACCAGGAAAAGCTCCCTCAAAGGAGGGCAAACAATAGTGATGAATAAGGAATGCAGTGCTCTCATTCAACCAGAGTTGCCTACAAAAAGGAAGGATCCAGGGAGTTTTCACATCCCCTGTGCCATAGGAGAAATAATGTTTGATAAAGGACTCTGTGACTTGGGAGCAAGCATCAACTTAATGCCTTTATCCCTCATGAAGAAGCTGCAGATCAATGAGCTAATGCCCACAGACGTAGTCATCAGGCTGGCTGACAAAACTCAAAAATAAGCAATAGGAGTGGTTGAAAACGTGTTGGTGAAGGTTGAGAACTACTTCCTTCCCACAGACTTTGTCATATTGGAAATGGAAGAGAGTCACCTTCACCCAATCATATTGGGAAGACCATTCCTAGCTACAGCCAGAGCGCTTATAGATGTGGAGCGAGGAGAGCTAATACTGAGGATACATGATGAACAACTCGCCTTCAATGTCTTCAAACCCTCACAAGAAGCAGATCAAGAAAACAAGGAACCAAGGGAAGAGCACGACAAGGCACTGGTGGAAGAAACAAGCATTGAAACACAAACTGTACACCCGAAAATCCCTGTGGCTAGTAAGCAAAATAGTCAGAAGGTGCAACAGCTAAAGGAAATCCAAGAGGAACCAAAACCACCAGAGTCATATTAGACCAGCAACAAAATTTCCTTGGAAAAAGAGGCCACAAAGAGCAGGGCAACATCAAAAGAAACAAAGAAGAAGGCACCAAGGAGATGGAGGAACAAGAAGATCCCTACAGAGGATTTCTCTCCAGGGGATAAAGTGATCTCAGCTTATCTCTCAGTTATCCCACCTCATCTCCCCACCATCCCATCTCAAATGCCTAAAGTTTTCACAATCAACAGAATTCTCTCATTAGAACATGTGGAGATCCTTAACGAAGCCAATGGAGATAGATTCACTGCAAGGGGGGAAGATTTGAAGCATTACCAACCACCCTGACAAGGGCAGAACGTCAAGCTAGTGACGCTAAAGAAACGCTTCATGGGAGGCAACCCATGTTTTATATGCTTTTAAAGTAGTTAATAATGCAAGGTTCATGCATTCCGAATCAACTTTGACATATACTTGAATGAATCCTTTTATGCAACATATAGTGAAGAACAAGTTTGGTGTTCAAGGCACACTAAGAGCACATGAATGTAATTCATATCATGTCACTCTTAGAACCTTGAACAAATGTTTTTACACCACATGGCCACAAACTAAGTTTGGTGTCACCAATGTTGCATACATAGATAACTAAATAGTTAGTTGGTTTGCATTCATGAATAGCACTTAGTCATTTAAAAACAAAAATTTTAAAAAGTAGTTATTCTTTCTTTTTTATTTTGCCGCCATTATCCAAAAAGTTATTAATAACATTCTTTTTTTTAGGGGGTAATGAAAGGAAGATTGGAAGGAATTGATGGGATAATTGAAGAAGAAGGGTTCGGCCATGGTGCACGAATTGTGAATCACACTTTTCACAATTCGTACCACTAACCAGCAAGTGTACTGGGTCGTCCAAGTAATACCTTACGTGAGTAAGGGTCGATCCCACAGAGATTGTTGGCTTGAAGCAAGCTATGGTTATCTTGTAACTCTTAGTCAGGATATCAATTATGATTATCAGTTGACTTGCAAATCAACAAGAGAGCATGGATTAAGTAATACTTATTATGCAGTAATGGAGAATATGTTGGAGTTTTAGAGATGCTTTGTCTTCTGAATCTCTGCTTTCCCCCTGTTTTCTTCTTCACGCACGCAAGGTTCCTCCTATGGCAAGCTGTGTGTTGGTGGGTCACCATTGTCAATGGCTACCATCTGTCCTCTCAGTGAAAATGGTCCAAGTGCGCTGTCACCACACGGCTAATCAACTGTCGGTTCTCACTCATGCTGGAATAGGATCCATTAATCCTTTTGCGTCTGTCACTACGCCCAACCCTTGTGAGTTTGAAGCTTGTCACAGTCATTGCATCCCTGAATCCTACTCGGAATACCACAGACAAGATTTAGACTTTCCAGATTCTCAAGAATGCTGCCAATGGATTCTAGCTTATACCACAAAGATTCTGATTAAGGAATCCAAGAGATACTCATTCAATCGAAGGTAGAACGGAGGTGGTTGTCAGGCACGCGTTCATAGGTTGAGAATGGTGATGAGTGTCACGGATCATCACATCCATCATATTGAAGTGCGAATGAACATCTTAGATAGAAACAAGCGTGTTTGAATAGAAAACAGAAATAATTGCATTAATTCATCGAGACACAGCAGAGCTCCTCATCCCCAACAATGGAGTTTAGAGACTCATATCATCAAAAGGTACAAAGTTCATATCTAAAATGTCATGAGGTACAAAATAAATCTCTAAAAGTTGTTTAAATACTAAACTAGTAACCTAGTTTTACAAAAAATGAGTAAACTAAGATAGATAGTGCAGAAATCCACTTCTGAGGCCCACTTGGTGTGTGATGGGGCTGAGACTTGAGCTTTACACATGCCTATGCTGTTTCTAGAGTTAAACACCAGGTTGTAACCTGTTTCTGGCATTTAACTCCAACTTGTAACCTGTTTCTGGCGTTTAACGCCAGAATGCAACATGGAACTGGCGTTGAACGCCAGTTTACGTCGTCTATCCTCAAACAAAGTATGGACTATTATATATTTCTGGAAATCTCTGGATGTCTACTTTCCAACACAATTGAGAGCGCACCAATTGGATTTCTATAGCTCCAAAAAATTCATTCCGAGTGCAGGGAGGTCAGAATCCAACAGCATCAGCAGTCCTTTTTCAACCTGAATCAGATTTTTGCTTAGCTCCCTCAATTTCAGCCAGAAAATACCTGAAATTATAGAAAAATACACGAACTCATAGTAAAGTCCAGAAATATGAATTTTTCCTAGAAACTAATAAAAATATACTAAAAACTAACTAAAACATACTAGAAACTACATTAAATTAACCCCAAAAAGCGTATAAAATATCCGCTCATCACAACACCAAACTGAAACTATTGCTTGTCCCCAAGCAACTAGACAAATAAAATAGGATAACAAAAAATCAAGAAGCAATAATATCTCAGAGTTTTAAGTGAAGCTCAGATTCTAATTAGATGAGCGGGACTAGTAGCTTTTTGCTTCCGAACAGTTTTGGCATCTCACTTTATCCTTTGAGATTCAGAATGATTGGCATCCATAAGAACTCAGAATTCAGATAGTATTATTGATTCTCCTAGTTTAGTACGTTGATTCTTGAACACAGCTACTTTATGAGTCTTGGCCATGGCCCTAAGCACTTTGTTTTCCAGTATTACCACCGGATACATCAATGCCACAGACACATAACTGGGTGAACCTTTTCAGATTGTGACTTATCTTTGCTAAAGTCCCCAATTAGAGGTGTCTAGAGTTCTTAAGCACACTCTTTTGCTTTGGATCACGACTTTAACCACTCAGTCTCAAGCTTTTCACTTGGACTTGCATGCCACAAGCACATGGTTAGGGACAGCTTGGTTCAGCCGCTTAGGCCAGGATTTTATTCCTTTAGGCCCTCCTATCCACTGATGCCCAAAGCCTTGGATCCCTTTTTATTATCCTTGCCTTTTGATTTTAAGGGCTATTGGCTTTTTTTCTGCTTGCTTTTTTTTTTCGCAAGCTTTTGTATTCACTGCTTTTTCTTGCTTCAAGAATCAATTTTATGATTTTTCAGATTATCAATAACATTTCTCTTGTTCATCATTCTTTCAGGAGCCAACAATTTTAACATTCATAAAATTCAATATCAAAAACATGCACTGTTCAGGCATTCATTCAGAAGGCAAAAAGCATTGCCACCACATATAAATAATTAGAATTTTCCTTATTAAAAACTCGAAAAAAATATTGCCTCCTTATTCTAAAAATCTGCTATTTTATTCATGTTTGATGATGATGAGAAAAATAAATTATAGCTTAATTGGAGA
Source organism: Arachis hypogaea (assembly GCF_003086295.3). Taxonomy (NCBI): domain Eukaryota; kingdom Viridiplantae; phylum Streptophyta; class Magnoliopsida; order Fabales; family Fabaceae; genus Arachis; species Arachis hypogaea. The sequence continues at coordinate 58,020,940 of NC_092052.1, forward strand.
TAAAATCAAAATAGAGATACTAATTACTACTACTCATATATGACTTCTAAGGTAAATTTCTAATAAGAATAATTATCACAGAGTTAAGGCTAAGATTAGAACTCAACAACCTTGAATTTGGGAGGTGGATGCCTCTTTAGTCTGCGGAGTGCTTGGCCCTTCAAGAGATAGCTTCTGGCGCTTCAGTTTTTTCAGTTCACGCCCTTGCTCTTCTTGTTCTCTAAGCAGTTTGCAGAGCATGCTGTTTTGATTTTGCTGTTCTTCCTTCAGTTGATCCACAGCTTCTTGCAACTTGGTGACAGATGCTTCTAGGCGCTCCCAATATTCAATTTGAGGGATTTCCGGGAGGAACTCCTGTGCTCTCCTCTTGATGGGGTCGACCTGAACTTGTTGTCCTTCCATAGACTTTTTGGTGATTGGTTGCTCAACTGGGATATACTCATCTACTCCCATTTTTACCCCAGCATCTTTACATAACAGAGAGACCAAGCTTGGATAAGTCAATCTGGCATCTTTGGAGTTCTTGTTTGCAATTTTATAAAGCTCACAAGAAATCAGCTGATGAACTTCCTCTTCTTTTTCTAGCATAATGCAATGAATCATCACTGCTCTTCTGATGGTGACCTCAGAGCGATTGCTATTGGGCAGTATAGAGCGCCCAATGAAGTCCAGCCAGCCTCTGGCGACTGGTTTGAGATCTCCTCTTTTGAGTTGGTTTGGGGCACCCTTTGTGTTGGTTGTCCATTTGGTTCCAGGGAGGCATATGTCCTCTAGGATTTTGTCCAAGCTCAGGTTTGGTCTCATCATTCTCCTATTAAAGGAGTCTGGGTCATCTTGCAGTTGAGGCAGCTTGAAGATCTCCCTTATTTTGTCAGGGTGAGTGTGAACAATCTTCCCTCTGACCAGAGTTCTATAGTCATAGAATGCGGTTCCTGCTATCCTCTGCCTGTCCGTTTGCCACAGATTTGCATAGAATTCATGAACCATGTTTCTTCCCACCTTTGTTTCAGGATTAGCTAGGACTTCCCAGCTCCTGTTTCGAATTTGCTCTTGGATCTCTGGATATTCGTCTTCTTTCAGATCAAATTTAACTTCTGGGATCACTGACCTTAGACCCATTATTTTGTAGTAATGGTCTGAATGTTCTTTGGTTAAGAACTTCCCTTGATTCCAAAGTGGTTTTGGAATATTCTCTTTCTTCCCTCTTGAGTTGGTTTATTTTCCCTTAGGAGCCATGATCTTAGTGGGTATTGGCTTAGTGATCACGGATAGACACACCAAACTTAGAGGTTTGCTTGTCCTCAAGCAAAAGAAAGAAAAAAAAGGGATATGAGGAGAGCCAAGACCGAATTGTGAAGGTGGGGGGAGGCCGAACTAGGATTTAAAAGGAAGGGGGGTGGGTTTTCGAAAATTTTGAAGAAGATATGATAAAAGATATGATTTGTATAAGATGAGTATGATAGGAAAAGGATGCACTTTAAAATTTAAAAGATATGAATAATGTGAAAGATATTTGAAAAAGATAGCTTTGTTTTGAAAAAGATATTGTGAAGATTTGAAAAAGATATTGATGAGTAGAAAAGATTTGAGAAGGAAAAGATATAGGTTTGTTTTGAAAAAGATTTGAAAAGAAGTTGAAGAGGATTTAGAAAGTTTATGTTTAGAATTAAGATACAATTGATATCTTTGAAAAAGGATTTGTAATATGTTTATGCAAGAAATCATGAATTGAAACATGAAAAATGGAAAAAATTTGAAGTGAAAACGAAATTGCCTACTCCCCACAATCCTGGCGTTAAACGCCCAACTACTGCATGTTTTGGGAGTTTAACGCCCAGTTGGTGCTTGGTCTGGGCGTTTAATGCCCAGCTGTTGCTTCTAGCTGGCGTTAAACGCCAGAAACTCCTTTGTCACTGGACTTTTTCTAAACGCCCAGGATGCTATAAATCTGGCGTTAAACGCCCAGAAGCTGCTTCTTCCTAGCGTTTAACGCCCAGATGGCTATCTCTACTGGCGTTAAACGCCCAGTAGATGCTCCTTTTGGGCGTTTAACGCCCAAAACAGCTCTTACTGGCTTTTTCGCACCAGTGAGCTTCTTTTTGCTGTTTTGTATTCTGAATCCTTCTACAACCCTATGAACTTATGCAATTGATTCTTTACCTTGAAGATTATTTATATTAAACCTGTATAAATAAATAAAAAAATAAATGAGAAAAAGTTTTGCTAATGGCTGGGTTGCCTCCCAGCAAGCGCTTCTTTATTGTCTTTAGCTGGACCTTGCTGAGCTTTTAATCTAGCCTCAGCCTTGAGCACTCTTGCTCAACATTGCCTTCAAGATAATGCTTGATTCTCTGTCCATTAACAATGAACTTCTTATTAGAATCAATGTCTTAAAGCTCCACATAGCCATATAGTGACACACTTGTAATCACATATGGTCCCCTCCACCGGAATTTCAGTTTCCCGGGGAATAGCCTGAGTCTAGAGTTAAACAGCAGAACCTTCTATCCTGGTTCAAAAACTCTAGATGATAGCTTTCTGTCATGCCACCTTTTTGCTTTTTCTTTGTAAAGCTTGGCATTTTCGACAACAGTGAGTCTGAATTCCTCTAGCTCATTCAGCTGGAGTAATCTTTTTTCTCCGGCTAAATTGGCATCGAAGTTTAGGAATCTGGTTGCCCAGTAAGCATTATGCTCCAGTTCCATGGGCAGATGACAGACCTTACCATACACAAGTTGGTATGGAGAAGTCCCTATAGGAGTTTTGAATGCTGTTCTGTAAGCCCACAGAGCATCATCCAAGCTTCTCGCCCAATCTTTTCTACGGGTACTTACAGTCCGTTCCAGGATTCTTTTTAGTTCTCTATTAGAGACTTCAGCTTGCCCATTTGTCTGTGGATGATATGGAATTGCCACCTTGTGGCTAATTCTATACCAAACCATAGCAGAGTAAAGCTGTTTGTTGTAGAAGTGAGTGCCCCATCACTAATTAGTACTCTAGGGACACCAAACCTGCTGAAGATATGTTTCTGGAGGAACTTCAGCACTGTCTTAGTGTCATTAGTGGGTGTGGCAATGGCCTCTACCCATTTGGATACATAGTCGACTGCCACCAGAATATAAGTGTTTGAGTATGATGGTGGGAAAGGCCCCATGAAGTCAATACCCATACGTCAAACAACTCAATCTCTAAGATCCCCTGCAGAGGCATGGCATAACCATGAGGTAGATTACCAGCTCTCTGGCAGCTGTCACAGTTACGCACAAACTCTCGGGAGTCTTTATAGAGAGTGGGCCAGTAGAAGCCACATTGGAGGACTTTTGTGGCTGTTCGCTCACCTCCGAGATGTCCTCCATATTGTGATCTATGACAATGCCATAGGATCTTCTGTGCTTCTTCTCTAGGAACACACCTACAGATTATTCCGTCTGCACATCTCTTAAAGAGATATGGTTCATCCCACAGGTAGTACTTTGCATCAGAAATTAATTTTTTCTTTTGTTGCCTGCTGTACTCCTTGGGTATGAATCTTGCAGCTTTATAGTTTGCAATGTCAGCAAACCATGGTGTTTCCTGAATGGCGAATAAATGCTCATCCGGAAAGGTTTCAGAGATCTCAAGAGAGGGAAAGGACGCCCCTTCTACTGGTTCTATCCAGGACAGATGATCAGTGATAAACCACTATTTTATGGTTTATCTTATGCTCAATTGAGTGGATTTTATCAACTCTTTACCCACTTATTCATACTATTCGCATGTTTTACGTTTTTCTTCCTGATCTTGTGCTATGATTGAAAACATGTTTCTTTGATCTTAATTTAGCTAATTTTAATCCTCTCTTATTATCATTTGATGCCTTGATATGTGTGTTAAGCATTTTCAGAGATTGCAGGGCAGGAATGGCTTGGAGGGTGGAAAGGAAGCATGCAAAAGTGGAAGGAATACAAGAAACTAAAGGAACTGCTAAAGCTGTCTAGCCCGACCTTCTGGCACTCAAACGACCATAACTTAAGCTACAGAAGTCCAAATGACGCGGTTCTAATTACGTTGGAAAGCTAACGTCCGGGGCTTCAGTTTGATATATAATTTACCATAGCTGCCCTGAAGCCAAGTGACGCGAACGCGTGGATCACGCGGACACGTGACCTGGCAGAAACGCAATTCACGCAAACGCGTGGACGACGCTTCCGCGTCACTTTACCGCGACCTGTACGTACCAGAATACGCTGGGGGCAATTTCTTAGCTGTTTTTGACCCAGTTTTTGGCCTGAAAAGCACAGATCAGAGGCTATAAAGTGGGAGAATCCATTCATTCATAATCATCAGTTCATAATTCACTTTTCATAATTTATAGTTTAGATGTAGTTTCTAGAGAGAGAGGTTCTCTCCTCTATCTTAGGATTTAGGATTAGGATTCCTTTTAATTTTGTTGCTTCAATACCAGGTTTAATATTTTCCTTTAATTAATGTTTCTCTTCTATTTTTAATTATTCTAATGCTTTTACTTGTTAATGTTGCCCAATTGACTTATGAACCTTTCCATGTTAAAGTTGAATTTATCTTTAGACGTAATTTGATGTGTTTCAGATTACTAATTGATTTAGATCACTCTAAAGCTAGTCTTCCCATAAGGATTAACTAGGACTTGAGGATCAAGCTAATTAGTCCACTTGACCTAACTAAGTGGGATTAAAACCCAATTATCATCACATCTGATAAGGATAACTAGGATAGGACTTCTAATTCTTATACCTTGCCAAGAGATTTTATTATTGTTAATTTATTTTACTTGTCATTTAAATTAGCTGTGCCTTACTTTCAAAACCCCAAATTTACAAGACTCATAACCAATAATAAGAACACCTCCCTGCAATTCCTTGAGAAGACGATCTGAGGTTTAAATACTTCGGTTATCAATTTATTAAGGGGTTTGTTACTTGTGACAACCAAAATATTTGTATGAAAGGACTTTTGTTGGTTTAGAAGCTATACTTGCAACGAGGCTTTATCTGCAAATTTCTAAACCACGCAAAAGTTCTCTCATCAATCAGCCACTTGGTTTTCTGTCCCTTTTCTGTCTCTTATTTCTATATCAAACTCTTGCAGAAGCAACACACATCTTATGAGCCTGGGTTTTGAATCATGCTTTGTGAGTAGATATTTAAGAGCAGCATGGTCAGTGTACACAATCACTTTTGATCCTACTAAGTATGATCTAAACTTGTCAGTGGCATAAACCACTGCAAGCAATTATTTTTCTGTGGTTGTGTAATTTTTCTGGGCATCATTTAAAACACGGCTAGCATAATAAATGACATGCAAAAGCTTGTCATGCCTCTGCCCCCAATACTGCACCAATGGCATGGTCACTGGCATCACACATTAATTCGAATGGTAATGTCCAGTCTGGTGCAGAAATAACTGGTGCTGTGACCAGCTTAGCTTTCAGAGTTTCAAATGCCTGCAGACACTCTGTGTCAAACACAAATGGCGTGTCAGCAGCTAGCAGGTTGCTCAGAGGTTTTGCAATTTTTGAAAAATCCTTTATAAACCTTCTATAGAATCCTGCATGCCCCAGAAAGCTTCTAATTGCCTTAACATTGGCAGGTGGTGGTAATTTTTTAATTACCTCTACCTTAGCTTGATCCACCTCTATTCCCTTGTTCGAAATCTTGTGCCCAAGGACAATCCCTTCAGTCACCATAAAGTGACATTTTTCCCAGTTTAAAACCAGGTTAGTCTCCTGGCATCTTTTCAGAACCAGTGTCAGGTGATCAAGACAGGAGCTAAATGAGTCTCCATATACTGAGAAGTCATCCATGAAGACTTCCAAAAATTTTTCCACCATATCAGAGAAAATAGAGAGCATGCATCTCTAAAAGGTTGCAGGTGCATTACACAGCCCAAATGGCATCCTTCTGTAGGCAAATACTCCAGATGGGCATGTGAATGCTGTTTTCTCTTGATCCTGGGGATCTACTGCAATTTGGTTGTAGCCTGAATAGCCATCCAAAAAGTAGTAATAATCATGACCTGCTAGTCTTTCTAGCATCTGGTCTATGAATGGTAAAGGAAAATGATCCTTTCTAGTAGCTGTATTGAGCCTTCTGTAGTCAATACACATGCGCCACCCTGTAACTGTTCTTGTAGGAACCAGTTCATTTTTTTCATTATGAACCACTGTCATGCCTCCCTTTTTTGGGACAACTTGGACAGGGCTCACCCAGGGGCTGTCAGAAATGAGATAAATCATCCCAGCCTCCAGTAACTTGGTGACCTCTTTCTGCACTACCTCCTTCATGGCTGGATTTAACCGCCTCTGTGGTTGAACCACTGGCTTAGCATCATCCTCCAATAGGATCTTGTGCATTCATCTAACTGGGCTTATGCCCTTAAGGTCACTTATGGACCACCCAAGAACTGTCTTGTGTGTCTTTAGCACTTGAAGTAGTGCTTCCTCTTCCTGTGGATTTAAAGCAGAGCTTATGATCACTGGAAAAGTGTCACCTTCTCCCAGAAATGCATATTTCAGGGATGGTGGTAATGGTTTGAGCTCGGGTTTAGGAGGTTTTTCCTCTTCCTGAGGAATTTCCAAAGGCTCTTTCAATTCCTCTGAATCCTCCAGATCAGGCTGAACATCTTTAAAGATGTCTTCCAGCTCTGATTCGAGACTCTCAGCCATGTTGATCTCCTCTACCAAAGAGTCAATAAGATCAACTTTCATGCAGTCTTTTAGTGTGTCTGGATGCTGCATGGCTTTGACAGCATTTAACTTGAACTCATCCTCATTGACCCTCAGGGTTACTTCCCCCTTTTGGACATCAATGAGAGTTCGTCCAGTTGCTAGGAAAGGTCTTGCTAGAATGAGAGTAGCACTCTTGTGCTCCTCCATTTCCAGCACTACAAAGTCAGTGGGAAAGGCGAATGGCCCAACCCTGACAATCATGTCTTCAATCACGCCTGATGGGTATTTAATGGAGCCATCAGCAAGTTAGAGACATATCCTGGTTGGTTTGACTTCCTCAGTTAAACCCAGCTTTCTGATAGTGGATGCAGGTATTAGGTTGATGCTTGTCCCAAGATCACATAAAGCTGTCTTGGTGCAATCACCCTCTAATATGCATGGTATCATAAAGCTCCCGGGATCTTTAAGCTTTTCTGGGAAGCTTTTCAGAATGACTGCACTACATTCTTCAGTGAGGAGAACTCTTTCAGTTTCTCTCCAATCCTTCTTATGACTCAAGATCTCTTTCATGAACTTGGCATAAGAGGGTATTTGCTCAAGTGCCTCTGCAAACGGAATCTTTATTTCAAGAGTCCTGAGATAGTCTGCAAAGCGGGCAAATTGCTTATCCTGCTCCTCTTTGCGGAGTTTTTGAGGATAAGGCATCTTGGCTTTATATTCCTCAACCCTATTTGCTGCAGGTTTATTTCCTACAGAGGTGGTTGGAAAAGCCTTTTTAGAGGGGTTGTTATCAGCATTTGTGTGTGTCTGATCCCTCACTGGCATTCGAATGCCAGGGTTAGAAGCTGGATTGGCGTTGGACGCCAACTCCTTACTTGTTTCTGGCATTTGAACGCCAAAACTGAGCTTTCATTGGGCGTTTGATGCCAACTCCCTGCCTATTTTTGGCGTTTGAACGCCAGAGTTGTTTCTCTCTGGGCTCTTACTGTCCTCAGAGGGATTTTGGATAATATTTTGCTTATCCTCTGTCAGTTGTTCTTTTCTTGGCTTTCTGCTGCTCTGAAGTGAGGTATTTAATGTTTTCCCACTTCTTAATTGAACTGCCTGACACTCTTCTGTTATCTTCTTTGATAACTGCTGTTTTGTCTGATTCAATTGTGCTTCCATATTTTTATTAGCATTTTTAGTGTCTTGTAGCATCTCCTCGAATTTTGCTAGCTGTTTTGTTAGAAAACACAATTGTTGATTGAGTTCAGCAACTTGTTCTGGAGGACCAAGTTCAGTAGACACTGCTTTGGCTTCTTCTTTTATGGAGGACTCACTGCTTATGTACAAATGCTGATTTCTGGCAACTATATCAATAAGCTCTTGAGCCTCTTCAATAGTTTTTCTCATGTGTATAGATCCACCAGCTGAGTGGTCCAAAGATATCTGAGCTCTTTCTGTAAGCCCATAGTAGAAGATGTCTAATTGCACCCACTCTGAAAACATTTCAGAGGGGCATTTCCTTAGCATCCCTCTATACCTCTCCCAGGCATTATAAAGGGATTCATCATCCTCTTGTTTAAAGCCTTGGATATCCAGCCTTAGCTGTGTCATCCTTTTTGGAGGGAAATATTGATTTAGGAATTTGTCTGATAATTGTTTCCATGTCCTTATGCTTGCTGTGGGTTGGTTATTTAACCACCTTTTAGCTTGATCTTTCATAGCAAACGGAAATAGTAACAGCCTGTATACATCCTGATCTACCTCCTTGTCACGTACTGTGTCAGCAATTTGCAAGAATTGTGCCAGAAACTCAGTAGGTTCTTCCTGTGGAAGACCGGAATACTGGAAGTTTTGCTGCACCATGACAATGAGCTGAGGATTTAGCCCAAAATTGCCTGCTTTGATGGGAGGTATACAGATACTACTCCCATATGCAGCAGTAGTGGGATTAGCATATGACCCCAGAGTCCTTTTGAACTGTTCATTTCCACTTAGATCCATGATGGATAAAATGGAATTGATATGAATTGCAAAGAAAATATATTTTTATTTTTATTTTATTGAAGTAAATCAAACCAAATTATTAAGATAAATAAAAATAATAAGATGAAATAAAATAAAATAATTAGAATTTAAAATGTAAATTTCGAAAACTTAGAGAAAAATAAATTTGAAAGAGAAAATAATTGCTTAATTGAGAAGATCTGAAAAACTTTGGATATGATTTTTGAAAAAGATTTTGAATTTTGAAAAGATTTGATTTTTAAAATAAAAATCTGAATTTTTAAAAGTGATTTTCGAAAATTCAATTTAAATTAAAGAAAAAAGATATTTTTGAATTTAATGAGGAAAGAGAAAAATAATAAAATGACACAAGACTTAAAATTTTTAGATCTAATGCTCCTTGTTTTTTGAAAGTTTTGGAGGCAAAACACCAAGGAACACCAAACTTTAAGATTTTAAGATCAAAACACAAAGAAGCATCAAGAACACTTTGAAGACTCACAAGAACATAAAAAGAACACCAAACTTAAAAGTTTGACATGAGATTTAATCAAAGAAAAATTATTTATTTGGAAAAAGTTTTAAAAGGAAAATTCCCAATTACCAAGAACATAAACACAACGCTCTAGCCAATTGAGTTATAAATTTGAAGTGTTTTAATAAAGGTATTTAATGTATAAAATATTTTTTTTTTGGATACTAATAATTCGAAAATGCACAAGAAAAACAAGAAAAATCACAAAACAAGAAAAAAACTAAAGATCAAACAAGGAAAATAAACAAGAATAACTTGAAGATTAAGAAAGAACAAATGAACACAAATTCGAAAATTTAAAAGAAAATAAAAACATGCAATTGATACCAAACTTAAAATATGAAACTAAACTCAAATAGAAAAACTCAATTATTAGTTTATAAAATTTTCGAAAATTTTAAAAAGAGAAAATAAGGATTTAAAAAAAAATTTCAACCAAAAACAATAATAGAAGACTCTAAACCAAAAAGAAAAATTTTTCCTAATATAAGCAACAAAATAAACCGTCATTGTCCAAACTCGAACAATCCCCGGCAACGGCGCCAAAAACTTGGTGCACGAATTGTGAATCACACTTTTCACAATTCGCACCACTAACCAGCAAGTGTACTGGGTCGTCCAAGTAATACCTTACGTGAGTAAGGGTCGATCCCATAGAGATTATTGGCTTGAAGCAAGCTATGGTTATCTTATAACTCTTAGTCAGGATATCAATTATGATTATCAGTTGACTTGCAAATGAACGAGAGCATGGATTAAGTAATACTTATTATGCAGTAATGGAGAATATGTTGGAGTTTTGGAGATGCTTTGTCTTCTGAATCTCTGCTTTCCCCCTGTTTTCTTCTTCACGCACGCAAGGTTCCTCCTATGGCAAGATGTGTGTTGGTGGGTCACCGTTGTCAATGGCTACCATCCGTCCTCTCAGTGAAAATGGTTCAAGTGCGCTGTCACCGTACGGCTAATCAACTGTCGGTTCTCACTCATGCTAGAATACGATCCATTGATCCTTTTGCTTCTGTCACTACGCCCAACCCTTGTGAGTTTGAAGCTCGTCACAGTCATTCAATCCCTGAATCCTACTCGAAATACCACAGACAAGGTTTAGACTTTCCGGATTCTCAAGAATGCTGCCAATGGATTCTAGCTTATACCACGAAGATTCTGATTAAGGAATCCAGGAGATACTCATTCAATCGAAGGTAGAACGGAGGTGGTTGTCAGGCACGCATTCATAGGTTGAGAATGGTGATAAGTGTCACGGATCATCACATCCATCATATTGAAGTGCGAATGAACATCTTAGATAGAAACAAGCATGTTTGAATAGAAAACAGAAATAATTGCATTAATTCATCGAGACACAGCAGAGCTCCTCACCCCCAACAATGGAGTTTAGAGACTCATGCTGTCAAAAGGTATAACGTTCAAATCTAAAATGTCATGAGGTACAAAATAAATCTCTAAAAGTTGTTTAAATACTAAACTAGTAACCTAGGTTTACATAAAATGAGTAAACTAAGATAGATAGTGCAGAAATCCACTTCTGGAGCCCACTTGGTGTGTGCTGGGGCTAAAACTTGAGCTTTACACGTGTCTAGACTGTTTCTAGAGTTAAACACCAGGTTGTAACCTGTTTCTGGCATTTAACTCCAACTTGTAACCTGTTTCTGGCGTTTAACACCAGAATGCAACATGAAACTGGCGTTGAACGCCAGTTTACATCGTCTATCTTCGAACAAAGTATAAACTATTATATATTACTGGAAAGCCCTGGATGTCTACTTTCCAACGCAATTGAGAGCACGCCAATTGGACTCCTGTAGCTCCAAAAAATCCATTCCGAGTGCAGGGAGGTCAGACCCAACAGCATCAGCAGTCCTTTTTCAGCCTGAATTAGATTTTTGCTCAGCTCCCTCAATTTCAGCCAGAAAATACCTGAAATTACAGAAAAATACACGAACTCATAGTAAAATCTAGAAATATGAATTTTTCCTAGAAACTAATAAAAATATACTAAAAACTAACTAAAACATACTAGAAACTACATGAAATTAACCCCAAAAAGCGTATAAAATATCCGCTCATCAGGCCACTTCAAAAAGAGGGGACTATACATGTGTCTTCAAGGGGAATGCATTGGGAAATGTTTCCATGCAACATTGGAAGAATGACACGCTTGGAAATCGAACCAACCCCATCATAAAGTTGATGATCCTTGTGCTCATCCCATGTTAAACCCTATCCGTTCATCATACACCCACACCATCAATCCACACCTTTCATTTACTTACCACTTTTCTATATAAGTAGTTCTTATTCCATACCCCCTTCACATTCCAATTCCCATTCTTTGTACTTCCCACTTTCGGAACCCAACACCTCTTACCCCATCAAAGACACTCTCACCCACTCCCTTAATTATACCTTACCCTAACGAGGCCAAATTCCATCAGCTATCTACACCCTTCAACACCTTCACATATCAAAAGTCACTCATGGCATCATCAAGCTCCAAAAGGCAAAAGGGAAAGATACCAGTGGAGAGCATTCCTTTTGACGAAGGAAGGTTCAAAACCGCTTTCCATGAGCTTCAATTCGAACGTATCAAGCACAAGAAAGTAGTGCCAGAGCTGACATTCCAATTCAACTATGATGAGTGCCCACAGATTGGAGAGAAGATTGAACAGAGGGGTTGGCAAGAACTCACGAACCCAGAAACAAAAATAAATGCAAATCTCATTAAAGAGTTCTATGCCAATGTGGCCAGAGAAGACAATACCAAGGCTCCCACCTTCAAAAGTTACGTGAGAGGAACAGAGGTAGACTTCAGTCCCAATGCTTAATGAAGGACGGCAACTACACAGGGAAGAATTCAACATAAACACTCAAGCCAAGTTGAACTATATGTCTGGGCATATGCATAATTTGCACTCTACAATCCCCGAGTATGATACAGTCCAAAAAGATCTAACAGAACAAGAGGAAAGGAAGGTGAAACAACAGAAGGAAACATTGCAAGCTTTAAGTTTGGTGTTGTGATGCTAGGAAATTTTGGCCAGTTTCACTGACCTTTTCTTTACTATTTTAGGGTAGTTTCATGCATTTTCTTAGTAAATAAGCAAGTTTTGGGTAGATATTCACTTACATCTTGATTCAAGCAAACATTGTGAACTTTACATGATTTCATGAGAATTATGCATGAATTGAATGACAAATTGGATAATACATGATCTCATGACTTGGAATAGAGCTTTGATGCACTTTAATTGCTTGATTTCAGGACAAAGGAAGCAAGGAAGAACCACGTTAGTAGCCACGTTAGTCTAATTAACATGACCACTAATGTGGAATGGGCATAAGCTTGCAACGTTAATGAGAAAAGTGATCGCCAATAACGCCTTCGAAAGCCATTATAGCTCACGTTAGTTGCCACGTTAATTGCATTAACGTGGAAGCTAACATGGAGGAGAAAGGAAGCCCCAACGTTAGTGGTAAAAGTGAATACCACTAACGTTGGAAAAGGGGCACACTTGGCCACGTTAAGAGTCACGTTAATTACATTAACGTGAACTCTAACGTGGAAGGAACAAGGAATTGCCAACGTTAGTGACACTCACCTTTGTCACTAACGTTGGATTAAGCCACTATTACCCACGTTAGTTGCCATGTTAATTACATTAACGTGGAAGCTAACGTGGAGGAAGAATTGATGGACCAACGTTAGTGACACTCACCTTTGTCGCTAACGTTGGGAATGGCAATCACCACCACGTTAGAGGCCACGTTAATCTAAATAATGTGAACTCTAACGTGGGAAGGAGGGGCGTTTGGAGCGTTAGTGACAAAGGTAAGTGTCACTAACGCTCTCGAAGAAAGGCAAGCCCACGTTAATGGTCACGTTAGTCATACTAACGTGAACTCTAACGTGGGGAAAAGGGGCATAAGCAACGTTATTGGAAAAGGTGAATGCCAATAACGTTTGCAAAGGACCAAGAGGCAACGTTAGTGGTCACGTTAGTGCCACTAACGTTGAAGTTAACGTGGACCATTTTTGGCTTGAAACGTTAGTGAAAAAGGTGATCGTCACTAACGTTCTCGAACCCACATTTTCACTTAACGTTAACGCCACTAATGTCCTAACTAACGTCCATGCCTAACTCACACTTTTTCTGCAAGCAAAGCTGAGCCCACTGAAGACTGTAACTGCTTCAACTAAAGATCCAAAGGCCCATATCCAAGACTTGAAGAGCCAACTAGAAGATCAGAAGAGTAGTATATATAGGAGTAATTTTGAACTAGTAAGGAGCTTTTGGGCATTTGGAGAACTACACTCTGTATATTTTACTTTCTCTGCAACTTCTAGTTTTAGTTTTCAAAATGTACTTTTCATTTACGCTTTCCATTCCCAGAGCTATGAACAACTAAACCCCTCTCATTGGGTTAGGGAGCTCTGTTGTAATTTGATGGATCAATAATAGTTTTCATTCTTCTTCTTCTTTCTTTTCTCTTGATTTTACTAGAAAGCTTTCAATTTTCATCCTATTGGGTAGTTGTCTTGGAAAAGAAGCTATTCATACTTGGATTTCTTCGGACCTTGGAAGAGGAATGAAGAGATCATGCTAGAAATGTTTTCTCATGTTGGACCAAATTGGGGTTTGGATGGATATGGTGACATATAATCCTACCAATACTTTGATTTGGGAATACATGTGGTATAATCAGTGACCATACTTCATCTCTTCCCATGAGCAATTAGACCAAGAAATTGGCTATTGATCAAGATTTGAGAGATTGGGTTGCCAAGGAATTGGAATCCAATCACTTAAGATTGCCAAGGAGATCAATGAATGCATTGATTGAGGAAGAGATGAGAATGAACTTGATCCGGAGAATACAACATCTCCTGAGCCCAATGAATCCCTCACTTCTGATCTTACCCATTTTTTTTACTTTCTGCCCTTTACGTTTATGTTCATTTCCCCAAATCCCCATTTAAGATTCTGCAATTTACTTTCCGCCATTTACATTTTGCTCTTTATTTCCAGCTTTTACACTATCTGTTATTTACTTTCCCGCCATTTATGATTCTGCAAATATCAACTCAATTTCTGTGTAGCTCAACTAGAACATTCCTCTGATTAAAGTTGCTTGACCAATCAATCCCTATGGGATTCGACCTCACTCTATTGTGAGTTTTTACTTGACGACAATTCGGTATACTTGCCGAAAGGAAATTTGTTGAGAGACAAGTTCCCGTGCATCAGGTGGATAGGAGGGTTCATTATTTTGGAGAATGGGTTCATAATAGGAAAGTGGTTCTTCTTGGTAAGGGTATAGAGATGGTGAATATTGAGGTGGTAGTTCTTGGGGGTAATTATGTTGGAATGGGAGTGGTTCTAAGTATGGTTCATATGGCTCATAGGGTGGTTGATATAGTGGATATGGGTTAGAATCATATAAGGGTGTTTGGTCGTAGGGGGCTTGTGAGTATGGTGGTTCAAAGTGATGTTGAGGAGGGGGTTCATAGGTATATTGTGGTGGGTGTTAATTGTCACAAAGAGGTCCACCATAACTATTGCCTTGGTAAGCATCATAGGATGGTTGTTGATAATACCTTGGAGGTGGTTGTTGCCAAGAGGGTTGATCAAATCCTTGTGGCTCCTCCCATCTTTGATTGTCCCATCCTTGATTCAAGCTTTCATTGTAATTTCCTCTTCCTATAACATGATTGTAACCAAACTCATAGCCAAAGGGATGAGAACTCATAGTAGCAAATAAAAATAAAAACTAATAAAAATAAGCAGCTAAGTCCTAAAACTAACAAAGACTAACAAACAAGCAAAAAGCGAATATTTATAATAACCAATAATAAGGCACACGTTTGCAATTTCCCGGCAACGGCGCCATTTTGACGAACGGATCTTTGCTAGTAAAGAATTACACAATTAAATCCTCATTGTTAGTATAGTTTCTAAACCAACAAAGAATCCTTTCATACAAAAGTTTGGTTGTCACTTAAGCAAACCCAATAAAAATAATAACCGAAGTATTCAAACCTCGGGTCGTCTCTCAAGGAATTGCAGGGAAGTGTGTTACTTATAATTGGTTATGAGATTATATCTTTTTGGGTTTTTGAAATAAGGAACAAGGAAATAAAATAACAAGAAAGAAAATTAATAACTAAGAAGCGCTCTTGGCAAGGTATGAGAACTGGACGTCCTATCCTAGTTATCCTTATCAATTGTGATGAGATTTGTCCGTTGCTCCCACTTAGTTAACCTCTAACTATGAAGGAAAGTCAAGTGGACTAATCAATTTGATTCCTCAAGTCCTAGTCAACTCCTAACGAAAGAATAGCTTTAGAGGTATCCAAATCAACCAGCAACTTTCAAATATCAATCAACAAAGAGTTTGATAACTCAAGAGTCTCCAATTACTCAACCAAAGCCAAGAACATAAAAATCTACTCTAAAGTCCAACCAAGAATTTTATCAAACACTTGGAAGGCACAACATAAAAGCATAGAAAACTAGCAAGGAATATTAAAGCCAAATAACCAATTAAAAGCATCAATGATAACAAATAAAGAAAGCACTCATAAATATAAAATACCTCAAATTGCATTAAATAGAGAATCAAATCTAACATGAAAAGTTCATAAATTTAATTGGAAATATAAATAAACTAGAATGCTAAGACAATTAAAAGTAGAAGAGAAACTAAATTAAAGGAACATTAAACCTGGAATTGAGAAGAAATAAACCTAAAACTAAGAGAAATCCTAAAACCTAGAGAGATGAGAGAGCCTCTCTCTCTAAAAAATACATCTAAAACCTAAATTGTGTGTAATTGATGAATGAATGAATTCATGGGTGATTCCCCCATTCTGCAGCCTCCATTCTGTGTTTTCGGGCTTGGAATTGGGCCAAAAAGGAGCCCAGAAATCACCCCCAGCTCTTTCTGCAACTTTCTGCACGTGGCGCATGTCACGCGTACGCGTAGGTCACGCGTGCGCATCGTTTGGCGAAATTCTTTGTCACGCGTATGCCTCAATCACGCGTACGCGTCGCTCGTCTTCTGCGCTAGGCACGCGTATGCGTCGCCCATGCGTGTGCGTCGCTGCCAGCTTCTCAAAACTTCATTTTTCGCGTTTCTTCCAATTTTGCATGTTTCCTTTCCATCCTCTAAGCCATTCCTACCCTATAAAGCCTGAAAATACTTAACACACAGATCACGGCATCGAATGGTAATAAAGGATAATTAAAATTGACAGTTTAAAGGCACAGGAAACATGTTTTCAACTATATCACAGAATTAGGAAGGAATTGTAAAATCATGAAAATTATATGAATAAGTGAGCAAGGAATGGATAAAAACCACTCAAATTAGCACAAGATAAACCATAAAATAGTGGTTTATTAAACATCATCAACAGATCCTAAGTTAATCTCTTCTAAGGGATCTTGTGACTCGAAACCTTTCGCATGTTCATCATCTTTTATTGAATATTTTTCAAAACCCAAAGGTTCTAAATCATAGATGCAATCAAAAGATAGATCAACAGATTCATTAGAAGTAAAACAAACTTTATCAGTTGCTGGATTAACAACAGCTTCATTTTCAATACAATGAACTTCTGCTATTTCCACAGTAATTTGACTAACAGTATCATTAGAATCATAAAAACAAAAGGAATCAAATCTTTACTATGAGAAGAAGAAGAAATTACGTTTCTAAATGATTCAATTTCATCAGAAGAACCACCTTTATTGTCTACCAAAAGGAAATCAACCAAATACTTATTTAAAGTTACCAGATAATTCGAGACATCTTGTTCTTCTGCCATCAAAAACGTCTTCGAACCTCCACTTAAGTAGAACAATCCTACCCAGTCGAAGTGAATCCAAGTTTTGGGTAGCGAAGCTTCACACCAAGACCTTCTGAAGTTAGGTAACAACCTTCACAATTGAAAGAATTTAAGACCCTGTCAACATTCAAAGGCTTTAGTTTTGGGCTATATACCCTAAAATCGATCTTCATCTGTTCGACATAAAAATTCGAATCAGCCTTGACTACTTCAGGTTTCCCATCATCTGTCCATAGAAGGATACTCTGATGCATAGTAGATGGTACTGCCCCAACTCCATGAATCAAGTCTCATCCTAATAAGGCATGATAACTTGTCTTCGAAGATACCACCACGAAGATGGTGTTTTGATCCGAAGATCCAACCTTCACCACTAAAGTAACCAGACCTTTAGCAGGAGTTGAAGCACCACTAAAGTCGGTTACTGAAATATTAGTAGGAATTAAATCATCAGGATGTTTTCCTACTTTAATCAGCATCCTCTCAGGTAGGAGGCTTATAGCCACTCCTCCATCAATCAGAACTTTATTCATTTTGATCCCACTCATAGTTGCAGTAATATGTAGTGGGCGTAAATGAGACTTCTGCTTCTCAAAAGTCCTTTGAAAATATCTCGGTTCATCTTCATATCGAATGAACGAAAAGGCCTCTTCATCATCTACATCATAATCTTCTACTGGGTCACCTTCATATTCTCCCAAGTACTCATTTGGAATAATCGAAATGGTATCGACCATCTCCTCTTCTCCTTCTTCAAAGTATTCTTCATCCAAATAAGCACCCTTGTCTTTATCAGCGACTGGAATGCTAACCACTGCTTTGCCCTTATCCAATTTCATGGGAGACAGAATTCCTTTCGGATATGTTTCTCAATTAGTCAGAAAGACTATTCGAGAATACAAAGATGGTGTTGCCCCCTTGCCTTTATCAATAGAAGATACCTTAGGTAGCTGTTGTCCTCTTCGACCTCTGCCTCGTGGGTACCCCTTGGCTCGGCCGCAAAAATAGGGATAACGCCCTCGAGGAGGACCCCTATACCCCATTGTGGGTTACGTCTGTAATAAACATCTCTGTTCTGGAATTCTTAACAATTTCGAATCCATTGTACACCTAGAGCCTGAGAGTGGTTTAAAGGCGCAGTAGTACTTTTCTGAGGGCCACCAGAACTTTGCCCCTCTATCCGTCAAATAGGATGCTTTTGATGAGCCTGCTCTTCTCAATGAGCCAGTTCTTTCTTCATTCTTTCTTTTTCAAAAATTGCTGCAGCCTCAACATCGAATACTATATTGCATCGGGGACACAGAGATACATCCCGATCCTTGAGTTTCTGCTGCATCAAAAACTCCAGCAACCCATCCCCTACTCCAGGATAGACAACACGGACATTCGATTCAAAATCCCCCAAAGACACACGAAATCATAAGACATTCCAACCATATTCACACTAAAATATGGCTCAGCATAACTGGCTTCAGAATCAAAAGGATCAGAATCAACTTTCATCTCTTTTTTACCATCATCAAACTTCAATCGTCCTTCCATGATGGCCTCCTGTATCAAATCCCTGAAACGAACACAATTGTTAGTCGAATGACTAGTTGCTTGATGAAACTTACAATAAGGTTTCCCTTTTAAATCTTTCATCGAAAGCAAAGTTCTGCCTTCTGGTAAAATTAATTGTTTATCTTTAAGCAACACATCAAAAATCTGATCAGATTTTGAAATATCAAAATTGTTTCTCTTTCCACTTTTCATTTTTGAATCATTCAGCTTTTCATTGTTAGGGAGTTTCTTAAGTAAAGAAGAAACATACAGAGGACCTTTCTTAAGCTCAGCCAAATCAACCTCTGCCTCCAAATCGAACTCCTCATCAGAGGATTCCATGGCCACATTAAAGACTTTCTCTTTACGTGAAAAAGGTTTATTCTTCAACCTCCTTTCATTTTTATACTTCTCATTTCTTTCTTCAAAATTTCTACATGGCAAACTCTTTCAGCCAAATGGGCCAAATCAGGAATATGCACATTGAGTAATTTTCGACGCATATAAAATTCCAAACTCATAACTGCTATCTTTGCTACTTCACTTTCAGGAAGAGATACATAGCATCGACTTCTAGCATTCTTGAAACGAATCATATAATCATCAATGGTTTCACCATCTTCTCATTTCAAAGCCACTAAGTCAGTAACTGCCACATTCAATTCTCCTCGATAAAACTGGGCATGAAAGGCAGTTTCTAACTGAGCCCGTGTTGTTATCGAATTTCGTCTAAGATTCGAAAACCAAGTAAATGCATTCCTCATTAATGAGGAAGGAAAAAACTTTATTTTTCAAAATTTCATCGTTGGCTAAATTTTCAATCTCGACTAAATATCGAGCAACATGTTCAATAGTTGACTCTCCAACTTCTCTTGCAAACTTAGTAATTATTTTAGGATTTTTCACTCCCCTTGGCACTTCAGCCATTTGAACATTATGAGAAAAAGCTGACACAAAGTGGGGTCAATTCATGAATCCTATATTGAATCAAACCCTATTCAAAACATCTTCCACAATTCTGGTAACCTGATAACGTTCACCGACTTGATTAGCACGTAATCGAGCGAGAACATCATCTGCATTTTGACCACGAGGAATTATCTGGGGGTTTTCTCTGTTTCTAAAAATATCGTTCTCATTTTGAAATAAGTTTTCAAAACCTTCATTATTTCCCCTAGCATTCTGCCTTTCTCCTTCATCATAATCAACGATTTGAGCAATACATTTGACTTGCCTTGTAAGACGATCAAATTTTGAATCGTGATTAGCCATCATGGGATTTAGAATTGTAGTCATCTGCTAAGTCAATAAATTGACCAAATCATGATGGCTTTCTTCTACATGCTGTCGAAATGCTGCTATTGAATTAGGAACATTCGATGTAGAGTCCATATTATAATCTCGAGAAAACTCAGTTTGTTGTTGTGGATTTTGAGCATTGTTTACTCCATTCACACCTCCAAATCGAATCGGAGGGACAAAACCACTCACCGGCGGAGTATAGCCAGGAGGAAGACCATAAGGAGGCCGACCAGCAGTTACTTGGGGTGGAATTGGTGGTGTATTACCATGTGGACGAGTATTACGTCCGTTATTTCCAGCCTGCACGTTTGTAACCGCCACACCTTCACTAATAACCAACCCTTCCGAACGTGAAGTGACGTCCGAAGGTGGTACAATCACTGGTGTACTATCATTGGTGGATGAACCACCATTCACATTTGACAATTCATCAGCCATGTGAATAATTATTCCACTTCTCAATCGCATACACCAAATTACACTAAAATCATTTGACACACTTTAGTTTAAAACGTGTCCCACCGGGCGTGTCAATTTGTTTTGTCGATTTTTAGCAAATCGATGGTGGTTTGATTCTAAAGGTCTGGGAGCGAAACCTACTCCTCTTTTTTGCGAGTACCAATTTTCTAGAAGTGCATCAAAGATCTTCAAATTAGACAAGAATTAAAAGGAAAGACTAAAAAGGTGTTAAATAAAGATTTTGAAAGTAAAATTGACTGAAATCGAAATGGTTTGCATTGAATTTAAACAAAGCGATAAAATGCCTTCGAGTGAATCAAAGGACTTTCGACATGATGGAAATTAAAGATGCTGAAATGTAAATTTGACAAGAAAATTAAAGTTTCTTGAAAAATAAATTGAACATAGAAAATAAAGTTTTGCAGAAATTATAAATTGAAAAGATAAAAATATGGAAAGAACCCTACAGAAAAGAGACTCGATCGCAGACTCAAAAATTCGCTAGGGATATGAGTGTGCTTGAGTGTTTTCTGAAGTAAAGTTCCAACCCTTGTGACTTCGAGCCTTCTAGTATTTATAGTCATTTCCCTAACTGACCAATTTGAAATGAACATCCCACGTGTGTGAAAACGCAAGTAACGGTTCCCGCTTTTTTGCCTGATCATGCAACGATTGTAGAATAATCTTCGATTTCAAGAACCTTCGATCCTTCTGCTCGAATAACTCATCGATTTGCTAAGTTAATCGAGCTCTCACTCAACATCCTTAAACATGTCTCTTTTAACACCAACTTTTCTTCCGAAAGCTCACTTAACAATTTGAGTAACATTCTCCTTCAAATTCATTTATATATTTTTGACTAACACAAGGATTTGTGTAACCCCTTGAAAAATCAATCCAAAAATCTCATGTTTTCTCTCTTTGACTTGGCACAGGACTTATATACACAACTGCATAAGCCCATTCCACACAACCACAAGAGAATTCTGCACAGAGCACCTTAGAATAGTGGCTCAAAACATTACCAGAAATTTCTAACCAAGAAAAAAGAATCCAAAATGCTATTACTATGCCCTTGAGCTTTCTTAATATGAACTGCATCATACCCTAATTTATTTCAAAATAATTTCATATTCTGAAAAGTGCGTCTCTAAGATAATAAAGTTATATATAATTTATATAACTTTATTAACTGTTTAAGATGTATCCGAACTAATTTATTGCTAACTTTTCTAATATTCTAAACTATTATATTTGAACAATCCATATAAATAACAAGAAATATAACAAGAAATGAATCGCGAACCTTAAAAAGTTAAGTAGTGATGCCATCGAGTGGCATTTCCGCCTTTCTAGGCTACAACCTATCATCATTCAAGGATTTGTAGTGCTTTGACATTTTATAGATTTAATATACTATTATCATTTTAATGTTTTAATATAGAATATTAGTTATTATCCGATTTGTTTAATATTAAATGTTTTAGAAACATATTACCACAATATTAGGAATACCAAATATATAAAAAAGATATTAGTTTATAAATAAGTTATAAAAATTCTGTAGCAAACTTTTCCATGGTATGAGTAAAAAGGAAAAAAACGTCAGATTTAGGTTTAGACAATTTGACGATAATAATGAGAATTTTCATTTTTTAGGAAAATTTCAAAGATATTTTTGCGACAGATACAAATTTGAAAATTCAATAGTAATAATTTTTCGCCGTCAGTTTTTTTTTTTGTTGAATTCAATCAGATAGTAAGATAATATTTTTTTGTGGTGGTATCTTGATCTAGTAGTGCTCATTCTTAGATTGAGTATATTTGAGAAAACAAAATCTAAAATTTTTAGATTCTATAATAATTTGAATCAAATTTAATCTAAAAATGATTAAATAATAATATCTAAAATTTTTAAATTATTTATAATTTAACTTAACTTTAGTCTAATTAAAAGATTTGAAAAAATAATATCGTTTTTGAATAGTAGAATTCTGAATTATTATTTAATACTGTGTAGGTAGATAAGTCTCATCATTCACAAACCAAATATATCGTAGTGTTCTATCTTTTAAACTTTTTTCTCATTATTTATTGTCCTTTTATAATTAACGAAAATC
This sequence comes from Arachis hypogaea, assembly GCF_003086295.3. Classification (NCBI taxonomy): domain Eukaryota; kingdom Viridiplantae; phylum Streptophyta; class Magnoliopsida; order Fabales; family Fabaceae; genus Arachis; species Arachis hypogaea. Next base: position 58,043,445 of record NC_092052.1, read on the forward strand.
TCAAAAATTATTTTTTAAAACAAAAAAAAAAAAAACGAAAACTAAACTAAGACTTACTTAAAATCTGAATCTAAACTTATCACTTTCACATATATAGATATGAAACATTTTATATTCCAAAATATTATCTATTGTTTATTGTTCATTTGTACTTAGTTATAGTAAATAAGATCCTAATTTAGTTTGCAATAGATAATATAAATTAATTTAATGTCTGGGTCCGATTTGTGACTATCAAGGGAACGAAGTTTTCTTATCTTACGTTATGTGATAGTTGATCTCTATCTATTTTTATTTATTTATTTTTTATTTTACTTTTTTTTTTATCAAAAATAGGAAAACTCGAACGCCGGACCTCTTACGTGAATATGGAGAGATTACGTCATTTAAGTTATAACTCATTGGCGTTGATGTTGATGTCTATCTCTTATATTTAAAAATTTCAAACAATTTAATTCATCTATTATATTATTTTTAACAAAATAAATTTGTTTCTTTTTAAAAAGAATTAGAGACTAATCTATGTAATATTTTGAAAATCAAAATTAATATGATCAAACCTACTAAATCGGTGTATTCTTAAGCTTTATGATGAAACGTAATACTTAGATAAAGCCTACGATTTATATATTATTAAAAAAGAGAAAAAAATAGGCAGTTGAATGTCATTTAATTTAGAACAAATAGATAAGGTTGTTTCTTGTTTAATTTATTTATGTAAATTATCCTAATTTGTATGAAACAAAAACTATCAAGAATCAATTCAAAAGGTTATTGAAATTTATAATTAATAAATATTACATAAGAAAGAGACAGATTAATATTAAGAAAGAAATAATAATAATAATAATAATAATAATAATAATAATAATAATAATAAACTTCATGAATATTTATATTTATACATTGCAAGCAATAAACCATATATTTGTCGTGTGAAAAAGTGGCTCGCGAAGCATCCTTATCCTGAGAAAATGAGTTACTGAGTTAGTGCTGATCCTTTTGCGCTACACATGCTTCACAAAACTGTGGCCTTTGTTTCCTGGATCTTTTATTATGGGGAAGTTAAATTGGGCAACTATCTCACTAGATAACTAACAAAGAATATAATTAATCACAGTTAATTAATAATTTTTTAAAAATATTTAAAAAAACATAAATTTAAATTATCATAAAACTATCTAATATTTAATAAAAAAATATTTAAAATCCAAAAAAAAAAAATCTAAAACTAAACAATAACACCTAAAATTATTGTAAAATTATTTTATTTATTATAAAATTTATTTTAAAAATTCTAAAATTATTTTAGAAAATTTTTAATAAAAAAATATTTAAAATATAACAAAAAAAATCTAAAATTTAACAAAAACAAGATATCCAACATTTTTTTAAAAAATTTTAAAATGTAACAAAATAAGACATCTAACAAAATATTGAAAAAACATCATTTAAAAACTACGAAAAAAACATCTAAAATTATTTTAAAAACCATTTAAAATCCAAAAAAAACATCCAAAATATAAAAAAAAAAAAAAGAAACATTCGAAATTTAAGAAGAAAAAAATCCAAAATTTAAACAAACATTTAAAATCAAATAATAACAAACATCTAAAATCATTATAAAGTTATTTTAAAATTTTCAAAAATCATTTTAAAAATTTCTAATAAAAAGAACAAAAATACTATTCGTACACTAAAATTAGCCATAAAATCAGCCATTAATGTATTTATAGTGTAATTTATTTTTAATGTGTATTTATATTCCAACATGTATTTTATACTAGTGGCCAGTTTTGGTGGATAATTTTAGTGTACACGTAGCGTAATCAAGAATAAAAACATTTAAAAGGTAACAAAAAAAAACATCCAACAAAATATTGAAAAAAACATTCGAAAACCAAGAAAAAAAAAACATCTAAAATTATTAAAAAATTATTCAAAACCCAAAAAAAATTCAAAACAAAAAAAAAAAGAAATATCTGAAACTTAATAAAAAGAAACATCCAAAATTAATAAAAAGAATCATCTGAAACCAAAAAAAAAAAAAAAAAGAAAAAGAGCGACGTGGCCAGAAGACTTTAGGGTGTTGGGATGTAATAGGCATCGCTTCGTTCGTGAGAAGAGGTGCGGCGTGCGATGGATTTGGAAGAGAGGGGTGCAGCGTGCAATGGCTTTGAGAAAGAGGGATAAGAGCTGTGACTGTGCAAAAAGATAAAGATTTGTATAGTTGTTTTTTTTTATATTAAATGGAATATAAATAAAATTAGATCAACTCTTTGAATTTTATTTTTTTCACAATTATTCTCCACATACAAGCGTTTTACCCGTACAAGTCATATAAGTCCATATATTCTATTTCACGTCAGATGCGTCTCTTCTAGCACGTCGATTTCACGCGCCTCCTAATTTAACAGATTTTTCAATCAACGCGCGCACGTTCTTCTTCGTGCCGTTACTACCAATACCACCTTCTCCTCTTCCTCCTTCTTTTTTCATTGAAATTTCTTCTCCTCCTTATCTCGTTGTTGAAGATAATGAATAATTCAGGTTCAGATTATCAATTGAACCAAAACGAAATTGATTAGTATTTTGAATGCAATCAAGTAGCTGAGGTGTGGTTTGATTCTAGTTAATTTTTTCGTTAGTAGTTTATGATTCTGTAGGTGAATAATATTTCATCGTTAATGATTTGAATTGAATGTAATGTAAAAATTTTGCATTGAAGAAAATATTTTTCTGTATTTGTAGTAAATTTGGGTGTAACATGAAGATATTTAAGTGTAACACGAAGATATTTGGGTGTATTCTTTAAGCATTTTTTGTATATGTGTGCTGATAAATTCTGCATAATTCAAAACTCTTCTTCTCCTTCCTCCTTATCTTCTGCTACTTCTTCTTTTTCTTTTTCATCATTATCATCATCATCTTCTTCTTTTTTTTCTTATTCATCTTTTTTTTTCTTATTTTATCTTCTCAAGTTTCTTCTTGTTTTACTATTTTAACAAGAATAAAAACAGACAAAAAAATCAAATAAAGAAGAAGAAGAAACACATAATGGTACAAAATTACTTGGAAGAGAATGAACTTACATTCGTTCAACTGAAAGAAAGAAAGAAATAAGGAAAAAAAGAAGAAGAAAAAAGTGCAGCATTAGAGAAAATATTTTTCTGTATTTGCAGCAAATTTAGGTGTAACACCAAGATATTTGGATGTATTCCTTAAGAATTTTTAGTGTATGTGTACTGATAAGTTCTGCATAATTCAAAACTCATCATCTTCCTCCTCCTCATCTTCTATTGCTTATTCTTCTTCATCTTCTTATTTCATATTCTCATAATTTTTCTTGGGAGGAAAAAATCAAACAAAGAAGAAAAAAAAAAATATAATGTTGCAAAATCTAAAGAAAGAGAAGGAGGAAAAAAAATGCAGCAATAACAACAATAATAAAAAACCGACGATAAAGATGAAACACGCGAAAAAAAGAGGAGAAACGCAAAGAAGAAGGAGAAGAAGAAGGAAGAAGAGGAGGAGGAGGAGGAGGAGGAGGAACGCGAAGCGCTATAAAAATCGTTAAGTAGCGCGCGTGTTAACACACTCGTATGGGTAAACATCCTTTTTGTTGGATTTGTCCCAACTTGTATGACTTGTAAATTAAAATAACTCGTATGTGTAGTGCCTCTATTTTTTTTTTTATCAATAAACCGATTTTTAACTAACTAATTACAGTTGACTGCACTACTAATGGATTTTTGTACGTTTTCACTGGACAATTAACTGTATTCCTTAATACACACCAAAAAGCTAAGTGCAATAAATAACAGAAACTTACACTTAACCAATCATGTGGTATTTAACATGCGATTTTAATTATTAAAGGTTGTTTACATGCTCCAAATACAAAAAAAGGGAAATGGATTGTTAGAAAAAATTTAGTTAATATATGTTTAAATTTATTATTAACGAAATTGTGATATTTTTATTTTGATGAATAAAATAATAAATATATTAAAAATTAAAATTTTTTATCTTTCTTATTTTTTAATTAATAACCCTTAAACCATATTGGAAAAACGAAAAACCTGTGGACTGCCAGGCAGGCACAGTTAGCTTTCCTTTCGGCCCTTTCGTAACATCCTATGTTTCTAATAACCACTAGAGGCTGGAACTATTCTAGAAGCTATGAAGTGGGCATAAGGAAAGGTGCTGAATTATTAAGGCCACATAGCAAAAATATCTAGGAATATAAATTGTCAAACCAAATTAGTCGGTTAGTATGGCAACAAAGGAACTTTAGTTGGTGTCTTAGTCCTTTTTTTTTTTTTTTTTCATTAGTATATTAGCCTCTTTGGATTGTTTTTCTTATTGTCTAATTTGGTTTCGTGACATTTTCCTTTTTTTGTGTGTAAGGTAGACGTAAATCTTTTTTACGTTCTTTTAACTTAGAAGTCAAGTATTATTATTTAATTATAAAAAAAATTAAATAAATCCATTACTGACATATCACAAAATAGAAATAATTAATGAGAGTTAGAACTAGTTAATCAATTTTATGAGATTTTATAATCAATCAAGCTAACAATTGAGAAAGAATAGAATTATCTAAAAATTTGATAAAATAAAATGTTTATTCAACTAACTTTTTTATGCAAGTTTTGTAAGCTACAATACTTTTGAAAAATATAACTATTTATATCTTAACCCAAAACATAAAGACATGCCCAATAAAAATAAAAGATCCATTCTTAAAAGGGTGGCCTCTACTGTTATCCGACCCTTTTATAAAGTCAGATGTAGTAAAAGAGATTAGATTTACTTGTCCCGGATAAATAATTGCCTCTCCAAATCTCTCATGCTATTTTTATCTTACCTAAAAGATAGATCCCAACAAACTCTCAAGATAAAAGGAACGGTCATCCACCTAAAAAGGTGGAACTACTCCAAAAAAAGTAGTTATTGGTTCTACTATAAATACACTGACACCCCTCAACTATATTCACGTTCTAATATATTAAAACCTACCTAAAACCTTTGCTAACTTAATATCGGAGTTTCATGCAGGTACCACCCCCACCTCCTCACGAGGAACTCGGATGGCAGAATCTCGACACAAAAACAAGTCGGACACTGCCTCATAAGGAATCTGGGCCTTACGGTCAGGCCCAAACCAATGTTTTAGGTAACCCTCGGAACAATAACAAACTATAGTTTCACTAGTACTATTTAGAGAGACTTTGTCCCACCAATAATTGAGTTGTTTGTTTAATTTGTTTTGGTTGGTAAGGTAAATATATAGAAAAGACCATGTAAATTGAGTATTATTGATCAAAATAAAAATGTGTGTATTATGTAATAAGTTTGTTGAGAATACCTTTCACTTGTTCCTTTGTTATGAGTTCATATGACAAATGTAGTGTGCTTGGTTGATTGTCTTTGTTAGACTATAGACTATTCCAAATACACTTAAGCAATACTTTGAAAGTTGGTTAGAAGTGTTTGGTAGAAAGAAAGAACAAAAGAGGTAGTTGATTAGTTTTTTTGCTATCATCTGAAATGTTTGGCTAGAAAGGAATGATAGTGTAAAACCCGGTCAAACCGTAATTAATTTAATAATAAATTAAATAGGAGCGAATATGGTTAAAAAATATAGCAATTGGAATTTGATAATTTAAATATGATATTTGGACTCAATGAATTTTTCTAAGTAGAAAAACATAGTTTTATGTGTAAAAACACACACTGGAATTTTGACCGGCAGTACCGGCTGAGATCTATCTGGTACTGCAGCTGAGAAAATTGATTATAAATAAATAAGGTTAAGAAATTAGGATTTATAATTAGAGAAGGTAGAAATATTTAAAATGCGATTTAAAGCGTTAATCTTAAAGATTTTTGCCCAAATTCTGGGCCAACGGACTAAACCAAGTGAACCGGCTCAAGTGGGCTCAAGACCCAACATATATAAATATTAGTTATGAGCATTTCATCTTATTTACCCAAAAAATGAGAAGGAGGGGCGGATAGAGAGAAGAAAGGAAGGAAACCTAGCCTTCCAAACTTCAAATTACCATAAATTTCTCTCCGGAACTCCGATTGACGAGTCGTTTGTGGCCACGCGTCGCTCTTCTCATCCTCTACAATTCTATCTAAGTTTTGTGGTGAGTAATTCACTGTCCTCTACCCAGTTTTCATTTTTATCCTTAAATTCAAATTTAGTTTGGGTTTTGAGGAAATCTTGTGATTTTGGTTGTTTAGGAGTGCTCTAATATGAGCCATTGGTGAGTTCCATCAACCAATTTCGTGGGTTAAGGTAAGAAACCCTCCAACCCTTGTGATTTATCATTTTCATGAACCCTAGGTTGATCTATATATATGAAATTGGTTATGTTAATGTATTTGGTGATTTGGTGCACAATTGGGAGGTTGGTGTTGCTTTTGGAGTTTTGGTGAGGCTTGAAGCTAATGGTTGGTGGAGATTTCCAAGAAGAAGCTAAAAAAAATTGTTTACAAGAGGTATGGTTTAAGTTTCATTTAAGTACTGTGTGGTGTGATGAGAATTCCTAGGCTTGATGCCCTTAGGATAAGTTTTGGATTGTACAAATGATTGGTACTAATATGCATAATTGATATGTAATGTAAACTAATGATTGGGTTAAGAATTGTGTGAATTTGTATGTTTGGTGTGTTGAGAATTTGATGAATTGGATAATGAATATTGGTTTGTGGAATATGCATTTAAATTGTGAATTTGGGCCGGAGGCCGTGAATTTTGGGCCGGAGGCCAAAAGTGATAAGGAAGGTAAGTTGATGTGTGTATTGTGTGATGATATAAGAGATTGAATGGATTTTAGATGTTAAATGTGTAAATAATTGGTTTGGTTATTGAATAATAAGGTTTGAGGAATTGAGGTGTGGAATTTGATAGTTTTGGGTAAAATTCTGTAGATGAAGTAGGTTTGGTTTTGGTTGAGTATAATTATGTGAATGTGGTTGGGTTGTGGTCTTTTGGATGAGTGGAAATGAATTTGGCTTGTGAACATTGGAAAAATTGGTGATTTCTATTTTTGGATAAAAACTTATTTTTGACCAACTTTGACGGTCCGTAACTCGGTCCATATAAGTTTGGAATTCTTCAAAATTTGATTTTTATGAAAGTTTATTCAACGATCTTTCCAACGGTTCAGAAATGGTTGAAAAAGGAATTTTGTAGAAGAAGTTATGTGTGTTGGGAGTTTGGGGTTTAAAAGTGTAATTCTACAGTTTTTAACTTAGTAAAATTTTGGAAAATCGTGCTTCCACGGGCACGCGTGGCCGACGCGCACGCGTCAGTCTCGATTTTTACTCACCCACGTATGCGCCTGGCCGACGCGTATGCGTCGCTGCACTGATGCGAATGCCCCATAGAAATCTCGAGAGTTGTGCGGGTACTGTGCTGGTTTTGTGCGAGGAGCACAAAACGCACCCACGCGTATGCGTGGCGGATGCGTACGCATCACTATGCTTTTCTTATTACCACGCGTGCGCATGGGTGACGCACACACGTCACTTTGTTTTTCTGACTTCCACCGTGGGTGACGCGCACGTGTGACCCTGTTTTCAGCAAAGGTTGATTTTGAGTTTTTAAAGCCGAATTTCAGACTTCTAAGCCTCTATTTTCATCCTCTAAGTCCTAAATGTTTATAGTATGTCTAGTAATGAAAATAAGTTAGGACATGTGATAACTTGTGGATGAAGTAAAGTGAGAATCAATGATGAATGATGAGTAATGATGATTGTATGAGTTACTGAGGGTGATGATGGAAGTGCAGTGTATGCCGTGAGCAGAAGGGTTGTATTTAATAATGATTATTGGCTGGTTATGGGTTATGTTATGAGCCGGATGACTATGATAAATATTGATTTATGGCTGGAAATGAAAATATGACTTTGAATGATTGTTTTATCTTGAGCTCTCTTTCTCGAAAGTGCGGCCCCAGAGAAATGAAGGAAGGTAAGGATCCCTTTTCCTGTTCTTCCTGGTATTGTAAAATTGCCCCCAGCAAGATGGTGGGAGGTTAGGATCCCCTCATTGGTTCCTCCTGGGCATATGTTAATGTACCTCCTGGATAGATGCAGGGTTGTGGTTGCGCCCCACTTGCTCCAGGTTGGTTAGTATAGAGGCTCCCCGGGTGGATGCAAGGGTTGTGGTTCGTCCCACTTGCTCCGGGTAAGAGATTGTGATGTCTGGGTAGTAGCAAGGGTTGTGGTTCGTCCCACTTGCTCCGGGTCAGAGGTTGTGACACCTGGGTAGTAGCGGCAGTAGTGGTGATTCCACTCGCTCTAGGTTAAGCTTTTGAACACCTGCCTAGGTAGATGCAGTGGTATTGATCCACTTGCTCTGGGATGTGGTGAGACATACCTACCTGGGTAGATGCAGTGGAGTGATTCCACTCGCTCCGGGTTTGGTTTTGAGACTCCTGGGGTAGATGCAGTGGTTAACCCCCACTTGCTCCCAGTCGAGGTTGATTTGAGATTTGTGAAATTATCTGAGTTTCGAATTTCCTTGGGTAGATGCAGTGGGTCGACTCCACCTGCTCCAGGTTGAGATCCGAGATTCTATTGACTCTATGTCGTAAGTGTGGCCGGACACTGTGAAAGTTCCGGATGAGCTCGCCCCCGTGGATAAACACCAGTGTGGGTGTTGTGTAATTGTGATTATGATTGTGAATAACTCGAGTTGGGGATGCACGACAGAGGGACAGTCCAATGGTTAGCTAACAGGACTTGTCGGGTTGGCTTTATAATAGACAGATGAAACTCATCAGCCATAGGGTAGGCATACATCATTTGTATATGTTTGAATTGTTTGGGTTTGCCTATTTGTTTGGATTGCTATATCATATATGCTATGTTACCTGACTATATGTTATCTATTCTACTTGTACCTTAATTGGGTTTGCCTATTTGATGCTAAGGGCTGTTCTTGTTGAAATGGAGTAATGATATAATTAATTTGAAATGATGATTATTGAATGAGATAAATTGAGTTCTCTGGGTAGACGTAGTAAAGTGATTTCACTGCTCCAGGTTGATAATGAGATAATTTGAGCTCCCTGGGTAGACGCAGTGAAGTGATTTCACTTGCTCCAGGTGAGGATATGAAGTAATGATATGATATTGCCGAGACAGAATAGCTGGGGATGGTTTTGTTTATAATTCTGATTGTGGTTTGTTGGAGTGTTTGAAAGTCGGGAAGCATGAGAAATATAAATTAGATTTAGCCTTCCGTTATGACAGTTGCCTATTCATGGATTAGCGAGAACCTAGGATGGATATTTGGTGAAAAGAAGTTTAGGATGCTTAGTGAGTTTTTATTACAATGCGTTGTATTTATTTGGCACTTTTACTGTGCTGGGAACCCATGGGTCGGGGGTTCTCATTTCGTATATATCTCTTATTTTTCAGATACAGGTCCAGGTGCTCAGAAGTGAGCTGTGGTTCATATGAGAGATGGCGAAGATCTTTATATTTTCTACTTTATATTTTACTTAGGATCTCTCCACCTTTATTCTGAAAAGCTTATATTATGTATTGAACTCTTTTGAACTTGCCTATAGAGGCTTTCATGTTTTATTTTGGAGAGATTAGGAGGTACTGTTGTCAACTACTTTCATACTGTACCCTAGCCAGCCTAAACTTCACGGGTCGCGACTAGTGGCTAGTTACTTATGTTACATATCTATATATCGTCCTTCTCTTACTCTCCTTTATGACTTTATTTGTATATCATTTTCGACTTCACGCTTTATCTTTTAGTTGCCAATGTGTGAGTGATACGACTTCACGATTTTATTTTTTACTCTTTTCAGGCTTCTCGATTAATAGTCCTTTCAATTTTACAAATTATTATGTAATGAAAATCCACCTGAGAGTCGTACCACCGTAATATCATTGACTTATGACTCGAGCATAAGGATTTGGATATTAGGGTATTACAGATAGGATCTTCAAAAACAAAGATATGAATGTAACAAAAATTATCAACAAGTCCTTTATGACGAGTGGAATGGTGTTGAACTCTTTAGTTGTTGATGGCAAAGCCGGAGATGACTATGAATTGATTTTCTTGGTTGTTTATTTTTAATTGTTAGTTGTTTTTATTCTATTTGCTCCACCTTGTTATGTTGAGCTCTTTTGTTTCAAAAAAAAAATAGTTAGTTCTTCTCCACCATGTCCATTAATGCTTTTGTGAGGCAGCTTGGATAAAACTACCCAATTACATTTTATGCACAAAATAATCAAACAGATAAATGTATGCAAATCCATTTAAATAAAATTATTTTTAAACTATTTCTCTAGGTTTAATTCCAAGAATTGAACCTAGAGAAATAGTTTAAAAATAAGTTTATTTAAAAAATTTGTATACATTGAATTTAAGACTATCTAAAATTTCAAAGATTAAGTATGATGACAGAGAATTATCTCGAATTTCAACCCAAAAAAAAAAAGTTACACCTTAAAAATATAGTCTCTCATCATTCAACTTAATATCTAAGAATTCGATTTTATGAGTTTGATGGCTACATTGTAACCATTTTTCTCTTTTAAAGAGAAAGTTGTAATATATATATATATATATTAAGAGTCAACTCATGACTTTATAATCACATAAGGATATAAACTCATAGCATTATAGTCTCATATCATATGCATTATTTTAAATATGTATACTTGAGTATTGTGAGATCTTAGACTTTTGGAAAATAAATTCTAAAATAATTGAGATTAATTTTGTCCAAGTACCCTAAGCTCCTATTTACTAGACTATCCTTAAATTTTGTTAATATCCCTAGACTATCTTTTATCCAATTTATTATGCCTAACCGTAAAATTAAACACACACTCTCATCCTTCCTCTGATACCTAGGCATCTTTAGTAGTTTTTAGGTTTTTTTTTTTTTCATTAATTTTCTTAGATTTTAATCAAAATTCTTATATTTTCTAGTAGAATTTCAAAACTAATCAAGTGTTAAAATTGTTTTAGTATTATTGTATTTTCAGGAGTAATCAAGGATTAATGTCTTCTTAACAAGAAAATACAAATACAGTCCAATGGAGGCCCATCACGTAAGTCCGACATCCTCTTTCCCACTTGGGCCAATGCCCAAAACTCGAGAAGTAAGCCCGGTGCTCCAAACTTCAAAACTCTCAGGATGCAACACTTATCAAGGCCAAATTCCAATATGCATTCTTAGAAAGCTTTAAATTCAACTCAACACTCAAGATTTAAATGATTAGTTAGCAACATACTCTTCTAGAAAGATAAGATTTGGTTGTTCGGATTAGATTAGACTAGATTTAGATTTGAATAAAGTTGTTATCTTTCTTTCTTCTAGAAAGGTAAGAATTAGTTTTAGGATAGATTTAAATTATTGTTTTAGTTATCTTATCTTTCCAAAGATATTAGATTTAGTTTTTGAATTTGAATTCTAGAACTTACGATATAAATAAGTGAACAAGGTTCACAAGAGATATATCTGGAGGAGGATCTTCGGATCCCAATCCAAGATCTCATACCTTCATCTTCTTCTTTTGCTTTAGTTTTCTTATCATGAGCAACTAATTCCATTTTGTTAAGGGTTAGGAGCTTTGTTTACTTTTCTTATGGATTATTAATCTAAGTGTTTTATCTTATTTCGAGGTTATGCATTGATCTATTTTCAACATTGAGTTTCGTTCTTCATTCTTTAAAGTATTAGAAGTATTAGAAAATATTCTAATTTTGTTATTACTTTGAAAAATTTAATATCAGAATTAAAGTTTGAAAACTCTTTTCATAACTTTTTAACTTGGCTAGGAATAGTATTTTAAAGAGTGTGTAACTTTTTCATTCTCATAATTTTCAATTATTTAGGATTGGATTTGAATATGTGATATATAATTTGAACTAGAACTACTTTTGTATATTATTTGAAACTAAATAAGAATTGTGCTAAACCTCTTTTCTTAATCGGTTGACCAAAGAATTGGCGATTGATTAATTAAAGATAAATTGAACTGCCAAGGAATTGGAACTTAATTATATATGATTTGTTATGAAAGGATCTTTGCAGGCATCAAAATAGATAGACATCAGAATTAATCTTTCTGGAAAATAAATATCTCTGAAAATTTTAACATTTCCTATTTTTGATTTCTTTCTAATTCTCTAAGCCCTCTCCCATTTACATTCTACAATCTTGACTGTTAGTTCTTCTACTCCACAAGTCAAACTCCTATTGTCAAGGTTTGATCGTCTAATGAGAGTTTCAATTAGACATTACTTGTCTTAATCCATTAATCATCGTGGAAATGATACCCACTCACCGTGGTATTACTTGAACAATCTGGTGTACCTGCCAGTATCCATGAGCATTAGTTTTTGCTCATCAAGTTTTTGGCGCCATTGCCGGAGATTAATTGAAATTGACAACATACGTCCGGTCAAATAACTAACTTAGATCTTGTTTATTTTTTCTGTTATTTTACATTTTTTTTACTTTCTTTTATTTTCTTTATTTTGTTTAATTCTTCTTTCCTTCTTTCTTTTTCTTCTTTAATCCACATGGTGTGTTTTATTCTCTTTGGTATTTATGTATAAGGAAATGATGGAGTTGGATGCTATGGAGACAATCCTATCAATCAATAAACTCATGATTCAACAACTTTTCTTACTCACGAAACAAGTGGAACAAATGCAGTGTGATAAATTGTTTAGCGGAATAACCCATATTTCCTTGGTAGGAGGAATTACTCAAATTTTGGTTAGGGAAGTCAAGGACAAGGATATTTCAACGTTCTATACCAACAATAAATAAATTTTAATGTTAAATATCAAATCCTTCAAGAACCATCACCTCTTGAGCTTGCTGGTGCACGAAATTGTGATCTCAGGTAACGGTGCCAAAAACTCTGTACGCACGTCTTAATAAATTGTTTTTCATTCACAACTTCGATACAACTAACCAGCAAGTGCACTGGGTTGTCCAAGTAATAAAACCTTACGTGAGTAAGGGTCGATCCCATGGAGATTGTTGGTATGAAGCAAGCTATGGTCACCTTGTAAATCTCAGTCAGGCGGATATAAAATAGTTATGGAGTTTTCGAAAATAAATAATAAATAGACAGAAAATAAAGATAGAAATACTTATGTATATTATTAATGAGAATTTCAGATAAGGGTATAGAGATGCTCTCGTCCCTCTGAACTTCTGCTTTCCTGCTGTCTTCATCCAATCAGTCCTACTCCTTTTCATGGCTGGCTTTATGTAAGGATATCACCATTGTCAATGGCTACTGTTCATCCTCTCTGGAAAATGGTCCGATGCGCTGTCACTGCATGGCTAATCGTCTGGAGGCATCACCGTGGTCAATGGCTGCATTCTATCCTCTTGTGAAAATGGTCCAAATGCTCTATTACAGCACGGCTAATCATCTGAGGTTCTCGATCATACTGGAATAGGATTCACCCTCCTTTTGCGTCTGTCACTACGCCCAGCATTCGCGAGTTTGAAGTTCGTCACAGTCATTCAATCCCAGAATCCTACTCGGAATACCACAGACAAGGTTTAGACTTTCCGAATTCTCATGAATGCCGCCATCAATCTAGCTTACACCACGAAGATTCTGATTAAGAGATCCAAGAGATACTCATTCAATCGAAGGTAGAACGGAAGTGGTTGTCAGGCACGCGTTCATAGGGAATGATGATGATTGTCACGTTCATCACATTCATGTTGAAGTGCGAATGAATATCTTAGAAGCGGAATAAGTTGAATTGAATAGAAAAACAGTAGTACTTTGCATTAATCTTTGAGGAACAGCAGAGCTCCATACCTTAATCTATGGAGTGTAGAAACTCTACCGTTGAAAATACATAAGTGAAAGGTCCAGGCATGGCCGAATGGCCAGCCCCCATGATCTAAGAACCAGACGTCCCAAGATGTTCAAAGATTTTCAAAAGATGTCTAATACAATAGTGAAAAGTCCTATTTATACTAAACTAGTTACTAGGGTTTACAGAAGTAAGTAATTGATGCATAAATCCACTTCCGGGGCCCACTTGGTGTGTGCTTGGGCTGAGCTTGAATGTTACACATGTAGAGGCTCTTTCTGGAGTTGAACGCCAGGTTGTAACGTATTTCTGGCGTTCAACTCTGGTTTGTGACGTATTTCTGGCGTTTAACTCCAGACAGCAGCGTAGAACTGGCGTTCAACACCCTTTTACGTCATCTAAACTCGGTCAAAGTATGAACTATTATATATTTCTGGAAAGCTCAGGATGTCTAATTTCCAATGCAATTGGAAGCGCACCATTTTGAGTTCTATAGCTCCAGAAAATCCACTTTGAGTGCAGGGAGGTCAGAATCCAACAGCATCAGCAGTCCTTCTTCAACCTCTGAATCTGATTTTTGCTCAAGTCCCTCAATTTCAGCCAGAAAATACCTGAAATCACTGAAAAACACACAAACTCATAGTAAAGTCCAGAAATGTGAATTTAACATAAAAACTAATAAAAACATCCCTAAAAGTAACTAGATTCTACTAAAAACATACTAAAAACAAATGCCAAAAAGCGTATAAATTATCCGCTCATCACAACACCAAACTTAAATTGTTGCTTGTCCCCAAGCAACTGAAAATCAAATAGGATAAAAAGAAGAGAATATACTATAAATTTCAAACTATCAATGAAACATAGCTTCAATCAGATGAGCGGGACTTGTAGCTTTTTGCCTCTTGAATAGTTTTGGCATCTCACTTTATCCATTGAGGTTCAGAATGATTGGCATCTATAGGAACTCAGAGTTCAGATAGTGTTATTGATTCTCCTAGTTCAGTATGTTGATTCTTGAACACAGCTACTTTATGAGTCTTGGCCGTGGCCCTAAGCACTTTATTTTCCAGTATTACCACCGGATACATAAATGCCACAGACACATAATTGGGTGAACATTTTCAGATTGTGACTCAGCTTTGCTAAAGTCCCCAATTAGAGGTGTCCAGGGTTCTTAAGCACACTCTTCTTTTGCTTTGGACCTTGACTTTAACCGCTCAGTCTCAAGTTTTCACTTGACACCTTCACGCCACAAGCACATGGTTAGGGACAACTTGGTTTAGTCGCTTAGGCCAGGATTTTATTCCTTTAGGCCCTCCTATCCACTGATGCTCAAAGCCTTTGGATCCTTTTTATTTACCCTTGCCTTTTGGTTTTAAGGGTTATTGGCTTTTTGCTCTTGCCTCTTGGTTTTAAGAGCTTTTGGCTTTTTCTGCTTGCTTTTTCTTTTTCTATTTTTTTTCGCTATTTTTTTCTATTTTTTTCTGCAAGCTTTGTTCTTTGCTGCTTTTTCTTGCTTCAAGAATCATTTTTATGATTTTTCAGATTATCAAATAACATGTCTCTTTGTCATCATTCTTTCAAGAGCCAACATATTTAACATTCTTAAACAACAACTTCAAAAGACATATGCACTGTTCAAGCATTCATTCAGAAAACAAAAAGTATTATCACCACATCAATATAATTAAACTAAGTTCAAGGATAAATTTGAAACTCATGTACTTCTTGTTCTTTTGAATTAAAACATTTTTCATTTAAGAGAGGTGATGGACTCATAGGACATTCATAACTTTAAGACATAGTTACTAAATACTAATGATCATGTAATAAGACACAAACTTAGATAAGCACTTAACATAGAAAACGAAAAACAGAGAATGTAAGAACAAGGAATGAGTCCACCTTAGTGATGGTGGCGTTTCCTTCTTGAGGAACCAATGGTGTCCTTGAGCTCTTCTATGTCTCTTCCTTGCCTTTGTTGCTCCTCCCTCATTGCTTTTTGATCTTCTCTAATTTCATGAAGGATGATGGAGTGCTCTTGATGTTCCACCCTTAATTGTCCCATGTTGGAACTTAATTCTCCTAGGGAGGTGTTGATTTGCTCCCAATAGTTTTGTGGAGGAAAGTGCATCCCTTGAGGTATCTCAGGGATTTCTTGATGGTGAGCTTCCTCATGTGTTTCTTGAGCTCCATGAGTGGGGCTCTCTTGTTTGCTCCATTCTTTTCTTAGTGATGGGCTTGTGAGATGAATCTTTCCATCTCCCATGGCTCAGAGGTGGAAGCAATTGTCTTCCCTTTCCTCTTTCTTGAGGTTTCTCTGGCCTTAGGTGCCATTAATGGTTATGAAAAAACAAAAAAGCTATGCTTTTACCACACCAAACTTAGAATGTTGCTCGCCCTCGAGCAAAAGAAGAAAGAATAGAAGAAGAAGAAGATATGGAGGAGATGGAGGGATGTGTGTATTCGGCCATATGGGTGGGATTGGGTGGGAAAGAGCTGTTGAATTTTGAAGGTGGGTGGGTGTATGGATGTGAGTGGTAAATGGAAAACAAAAGGGATGACCATGAATGGAGAGAGAGATGGTGAGGTAGGTGGGGATCCTGTGAGGTCCACAGATCCTGAGGTGTCAAGGATTTACATCCCTGCACCAATTAGGCATGTAAAATGCCTTTGCATGCAATTCTGGCATTTAAACGCCGAATTGATGCTTGTTCTGGGCGTTCAGCGCCCAGATGTAGCATATTTCTGGCGTTGAACGCCAGCCAGATGCTTGTTTCTGGCGTTCAGTGCCAGCTCTTCTTTACTGCGCATTCCTGGCATCTGGACGCTAGGATGCTGCTTGTTTCTGGCGTTCAACGCCAGAAACATGCTCTATTCTGGCGTTGAACGCCAGACAGATGCTCCTTACTGGCGTTTAAACGCCAGTGAGATCCTCCTCCAGGGTGTGATTTTTCTTCTGCTGTTTTTGATTCCGTTTTCAATTTTTATATTTATTTTGTGACTCCACATGATCATGAACCTAATAAAACATGAAAAATAATGAAAATAAAAATTAGATAAATAAAAATTGGGTTGCCTCCCAACAAGCGCTTCTTTAATGTCAATAGCTTGACAGTGGGCTCTCATGGAGCCTCACAGATGTTCAGAGCATTGTTGAGGCTCCCCAACACCAAACTTAGAGTTTGACTGTGGGGGCTCTGGTTGACTCTGCAATGGGAAAAGCTTACTGTGCCTCTTTTCCATGTTTACAGAAGGATAACCTTGAGTTGTGAACACAAGGGAGTCCCCATTCAATTGAAGGACTAGTTCACCTCTGTTAACATCAATCACAGCTCTTGCTGTGGCTAGGAAGGGTCTTCCAAGGATGATGGATTCATCCTCATCCTTCCTAGTATCTAGGACTATGAAATCAGCAGGGATGTAAAGGCCTTCAACCTTTACTAACACGTCCTCTACTTGTCCATAAGCCTGTTTTCTTGAATTGTCTGCCATCTCTAATGAGATTTTAGTAGCTTGCACCCCAAAGATTCCCAGTTTCTCTATTACAGAGAGGGGCATGAGGTTTATCTCTGAACCAAGGTCACACAGGGCCTTTTCAAAGATCATGGTGCCTATGGTACAAGGTATTAAGAACTTTCCAGGATCCTGTTTCTTCTGAG
Source organism: Arachis hypogaea (assembly GCF_003086295.3). Classification (NCBI taxonomy): domain Eukaryota; kingdom Viridiplantae; phylum Streptophyta; class Magnoliopsida; order Fabales; family Fabaceae; genus Arachis; species Arachis hypogaea. Next base: position 58,060,962 of record NC_092052.1, read on the forward strand.
GCAATGTCAGTTGATCCAATGCATTTAGTTCATTGGTGAACAGGGGAGGTTCATCTCCCCAAGTCTCGTTACCAAATAATTTTGCATTCAGCTTCATGATTGCACCAAGGAACTTAGCAACTTGCTCTTTAGTAACATCCTCATTCTTTTCAGAAGAAGAGTACTCTTCAGAGCTCATGAATGGCATAAGGAGGTTCAATGGAATCTCTATGGTCTCTAGATGAGTCTCAGATTCCTTTGGTTCCTCAGAGGAAAACTCCTTATTGATCACTGGACGTCCCATGAGGTCTTTCTCCTTGGGATTCACGTCCTTCTCCTCTCTTGTGGGTTCGGCCATGATGGTCATTTCAATGGCCTTGCACTCTCCTTTTGGATTCTCTTTTGTATTGCTTGGGAGAGTACTAGGAGGGATTTCAGTGATCCTTTTACTCAGCTGGCCCACTTGTGCCTCCAAATTTCTAATGGAGGACCTTGTTTCATTCATGAAACTTACAGTGGCCTTAGATAGATCAGAGACTAAATTTGCTAAATTAGAGGTATTTTGTTCAGAGTTCTCTGTCTGTTGCTGAGTGGATGATGGAAAAGGTTTACTATTGTTAAACCTATTTCTTCCACCATTATTAAAGCCTTATTGAGGCTTTTGATCCTTCCATGAGAGATTTGGGTGATTTCTCCATGAGGGGTTATAGGTGTTTCCATATGGTTCACCCATGTAATTCACCTCTGCTATTGCAGGGTTTTCAAGATCATAGGCCTCTTCTTCAGAAGGCGCCTCTTGAGTACTGTTGGATGCAGCTTGCATTCCATTCAGACTCTGAGAAATCATATTGACTTGTTGAGTCAATATTTTGTTTTGAGCCAATATGGCATTCAGAGTATCAATTTCAAGAACTCCCTTCTTCTGAGGCGTCCCATTACTCACAGGATTCCTCTCAGAAGTGTACATGAACTGGTTATTAGCAACCATCTCAATGAGTTCTTGAGCTTCTGCAGGCGTTTTCTTTAGGTGAATGGATCCACCTGCAGAAGTATCCAATGACATCTTAGCTAATTCAAAAAGACCATTATAGAATATATCCAGGATGGTCCATTCTGAAAGCATGTCAGAAGGACACTTTTTGGTCAGTTCCTTGTATCTCTCCCAAGCTTCATAGAGGGATTCACCTTCTTTCTGTCTGAAGGTTTGGACATCCACTCTAAGCTTACTAAGCTTTTGAGGAGGAAAGAACTTGGCTAAGAAAGTCGTGACCAGCTTATCCCAAGAGTTCAGGCTGTCTTTGGGTTGAGAGTCTAACCATACTCTAGCTCTGTCTCTTACAGCAAAAGGGAAAAGCATGAGCCTGTAGACTTCAGGATCTACTCCATTAGTCTTAACAGTATCATAGATTTGTAAGAATTCAGTTAAGAACTGAAAAGGATCTTCAGATGGAAGTCCATGAAACATGCAGTTCTGCTGCATCAGAGAAACTAATTGAGGTTTCAGCTCAAAGTTATTTGCTCCAATGGCAGGGATGGAGATGCTTCTTCCATGTAAATTGGAATTAGGTGCAGTAAAGTCACCAAGCATCCTCCTTGCATTATTATTATTTTCGGCTGCCATCTCCTCTTCTTGTTCGAAAATTTCTGAAAGGTGCTTGCTGGATTGTTGTAATTTAGCTTCTCTTAATTTCCTCTTCAGAGTCCTTTCAGGTTCTGGATCTGCTTCAACAAAAATATTCTTGTCCTTACTCCTACTCATATGAAAAAGAGGGAACAGAAAAATAATAATAATAGGGATCCTTTTTACCCAGGTATAGAGGTTCCCTTGTGTGAGTAGAAAAAGAGAAGAATGTAATGTAAAGAAGGGAAGAAGAGAAAATTCGAACATAGATGGAAGAGGGGGTTCGAATTTGGGTGAGATGAAGTGTTAGTAGATGAATACATAAATAGAAGGAGATGAGATAGAGAGAGAATTTTTGAAAATTATTTTTGAAAAAGAGTTAGTGATTTTCGAAAATTGTTTTTGAAAAAAGTTAGTAATTTTTGAAAATTAAAATAAAAAATTAAAATAATTAGTTAGTTAAAAAGAATTTTTGGAAAAGAGGGAGATATTTTCGAAAATTAGAGAGAGAGAGTTAGTTAGGTAGTTTTGAAAAAGATAAGAAACAAACAAAAAGTTAGTTAGTTAGTTGAAACAAATTTTGAAAATCAATTTTTGAAAAGATAAGAAGATAAGAAGTTAGAAAAGATATATTAAAATCAAATTTTTGAAGAAGATAAGATAAGAAGATATTTTTGAAATGATATGATTGAAATTAGTTTTTGAAAAAGATTTGATTTTTAGAATCACAATTAATGACTTGATTCACAAGAAATCACAAGATATGATTCTAGAACTTAAAGTTTGAATCTTTCTTAACAAGTAAGTAACAAACTTGAAATTTTTGAATCAAAACATTAATTGATGATGTTATTTTCGAAAATTATGTGATAAAGATAAGAAAAAGATTTTTGAAAAATATTTTTAAAATTTTCGAAAATAAATAAATAAAAAAAATAAAAAAGATATGATTTTTGAAAAAGATTTTGAAAAAGATAAGATTTTTAAATTGAAAATTTGATTTGACTCATAAAAACAACTAGATTTTAAAAATTTTTGAAAAAGTCAAATCTAATTTTCGAAATTTTAAGAGAGAAAAAGGGGAAGATATTTTTTTTATTTTTGAATTTTTATGATGAGAGAGAAAAACATGAAAATGATGAAATGCATGAAAACTTTTAGATCAAAACAATGAATGCATGCAAGAATGCTATGAATGTTAAGATGAACACCAAGAACACTATGAAGATCATGATGAACATCAAGAACATATTTTTGAAAAAAAAAATTTTTTAATGCAAAGAAAATATGCAAGACACCAAACTTAGAAATCTTTCATGTTTAGACACTATGAATGCAAAAATGCACATGAAAAACAAGAAAAGATGCAAAACAAGAAAACATCAAGATCAAACAAGAAGGCTTACCAAGAACAACTTGAAGATCATGAAGAACACTATGAATGCATGATTTTTTTTCGAAAATTGCAAGATGAACATGCAATTGACACCAAACTTAAAATTTGACTCAAGACTCAAACAAGAAATATAAAATATTTTTGATTTTTTTGATTTTCTAATTTTTTTGGTATTTTTCGAAAATTATTGTGAAAAAGAAAAATAAGGGTTCCAAAATTTTTAATATGAATTCCAAGAATCTTGTACTCTTAGTCTAAAGCTCCAATCTGAGGGTTAGGCATGGCTTACTAGCCAGCCAAGCTTTAGTATGTAACTCAGACATGCCACAGCTGACATTCCAATTAACTTGCCTCTATGCTGATAGTTGGAAGCCCCTATCCAAAAGAATTAGACATGGCTTTACTGCCAGCTAGGCTTCAACATGCTTCATGAAACTCTAGAATTCATTCTTAAAAATTCTGAAGAAAAATATATTTTTGAAAATATTTATTTTAAAATTTTTTTTTTGAAAATAAGACAAAAAGAAAATTACCCAATTTGAGCAATAAGATGAACCGTCAGTTGTCCAAACTCGAACAATCCCCGGCAACGGCGCCAAAAACTTGGTGCACGAAATTGTGATCTCAGGTAACGGCGCCAAAAACTCTGTACGCACGTCTTAATAAATTGTTTTTCATTCACAACTTTGATACAACTAACCAGCAAGTGCACTGGGTCGTCCAAGTAATAAAACCTTACGTGAGTAAGGGTCGATCCCACGGAGATTGTTGGTATGAAGCAAGCTATGGTCACCTTGTAAATCTCAGTCAGGCAGATATAAAATAGTTATGGAGTTTTCAAAAATAAATAATAAATAGACAGAAAATAAAGATAGAAATACTTATGTATATCATTGGTGAGAATTTCAGATAAGGGTATAGAGATGCTCTCGTCCCTCTGAACTTCTGCTTTCCTGCTGTCTTCATCCAATCAGTCCTACTCCTTTCCATGGCTGGTTTTATGTAAGGACATCACCATTGTCAATGGCTACTTTTCATCCTCTCTGGAAAATGGTCCGATGCGCTGTCACTGCATGGCTAATCGTCTGGAGGCATCACCGTGGTCAATGGCTGCATCCTATCCTCTTGTGAAAATGGTCCAAATGCTCTGTCACAGCACGGCTAATCATCTGAGGTTCTCGATCATACTGGAATAGGATTCACCCTCCTTTTGCGTCTGTCACTACGCCCAGCATTCACGAGTTTGAAGTTCGTCACAGTCATTCAATCCCATAATCCTACTCGGAATACCACAGACAAGGTTTAGACTTTCTGGATTCTCATGAATACCGCCATCAATCTAGCTTACACCACAAAGATTCTGATTAAGAGATCCAAGAGATACTTATTCAATCGAAGGTAGAACGGAAGTGGTTGTCAGGCACGCGTTCATAGGGAATGATGATGATTGTCACGTTCATCACATTCATGTTGAAGTGCAAATGAATATCTTAGAAGCAGAATAAGTTGAATTGAATAGAAAAACAGTAGTACTTTGCATTAATCTTTGAGGAACAGTAGAGCTCCACACCTTAATCTATGGAGTGTAGAAACTCTACCGTTGAAAATACATAATTGAAAGGTCCAGGCATGGCCGAATGGCCAGCCCCCATGATCTAAGAACCAGACGTCCCAAGATGTTCAAAGATTTTCAAAAGATGTCTAATACAATAGTGAAAAGTCCTATTTATACTAAACTAGTTACTAGGGTTTACAGAAGTAAGGAATTGATGCATAAATCCACTTCCGGGGCCCACTTGGTGTGTGCTTGGGCTGAGCTTGAATGTTACACGTGCAGAGGCTCTTTCTGGAGTTGAACGCCAGGTTGTAACGTATTTCTGGCGTTCAACTCTGGTTTGTGACGTGTTTCTGGCGTTTAACTCCAGACAGCAGCGTAGAACTGGAGTTCAACGCCCTTTTAGGTCGTCTAAACTCGGTCAAAGTATGGACTATTATATATTACTGGAAAGCCCTGGATGTCTACTTTCCAATGCAATTGGAAGCGTGCCATTTTAAGTTCTGTAGCTTCAGAAAATTCACTTTGAGTGCAGGGAGGTCAGAATCCAACAGCATCAGCAGTCCTTCTTCAACCTCTGAATCTGATTTTTGCTCAAGTCCCTCAATTTCAGCCAGAAAATACCTGAAATCACAGAAAAACACACAAACTCATAGTAAAGTCCAGAAATATGAATTTAACATAAAAACTAATAAAAACATCCCTAAAAGTAACTAGATTATACTAAAAACATACTAAAAATAATGCCAAAAAGCGTATAAATTATCCGCTCATCACTTGCCATGGAAAAACTATCCCAAACAGTGTCCTCATTTCTTGAAGCAGCTTCCATCTCATCTCTTGTGAGTAACATAGAAAAATTGTCCTAAGCCACTACGAAGTTTGTTTAACAAACCCAAGATTTCATGCAAGAAACAAAAACAAACTTCAAAAACAAAGAAATCTCCATAAAAAATTTAAAGATACAAGTGGAATACATTGCCCAGCAATTGGAAGAAAAACAAAAATATTCCCTCCCAAATAAAACAATGCCAATGCCACGGAAAAATGTAAGGAAATCAGTATAAGGGGTCTATACCTCAGTGAGCCAGAAGAAAGCATGAAAGGTAAGTTATTTGATTTATTGATTCAAGAAGTCCTTGATAAAAGAGCCCTTAAGAATTATCCACCGCACTCAAGATTTGAAGAAAGGGAAGAGCCAAAAGATGAGTTGCCAACAAAGAGGACACTCTCAAACAACACCAAGGGAATAAGCCCCACCATGTGCGTGCACGGAATTTTATTGGAAGAAGATTTTAAACCTTTGGTGCAAACACAAAGAAGGCTTTATCCAATAATGAAGGAAGTTGTTTACAAAGAGGTAATAAAATTGTGGGAGGCAATCCAATCACTGAGTATTTTTTTCCTTCTCTTTTTCATTAAAGTCTTTTCTTTTAATTAATTAGAAAAAAATCTTTATCTTTTCTTTTCATTTAAGTATTCTATATTTGCATTCTTCTTCTTGTTCCTTTGTATTTCTCTTTCACTTTCTTCTTTTTGGTTTACGTTCTGCATTAAAGGTTTTTTTTTTAAAAAAAATAATAAAAAAAAAACAGAAAAAGAGTAATTTTTGCATGCATGATCATCTTTGTTTTCTTTTCTTTTCATAACTACCACTATGTTATTTGTGTTCTTCCCACCATTTTGTTTGTCATCTTCCCACTATTCTTCGTCCTTCCTACCCAAACAAATGCATACATCCCCATTCCACTTAAAAAATTTAAACTTAGAAATTTGACAAATCTCTAAGTTTGGTGTTAGTGGTTAAAGGAAAAGCACTACAAGAAAGTTACTGATTACCGTCAGATTTACCAGCAAAAAATAAAAAAATCCATCGGTACTATATTTACCGGAGTATATTCAGTCGGATTAAATCCGATGGTATAAATCTCGCCAGTAAATGTTTACCATCGGATTTTGATGTCCGCCAATAACTTGCAGTGAATTTAGTGTCGGAATGTCATCGTTCATGGGCAAGAAATCTGAGTAACGTTATCGGCAGAAAAAATCCGAAGGTAACGTTGGCACTATAAAATGAGTCTTTGCGCTACTTTACTGTCGGATAAATCCGACTCAATTTTTTTTTTAATTTTAAAAGAAATATATGAATGATCACTACTGTCAGAATTCTTTTATCGGTAAATCCATCAGCTGTGTGAATATTTTTTTTTATTTTCCAATATATGATCTACCTCGATAGTTAATAATTGATAGTCAAATCTCAATTAACATCAAATAAATTAGTATTTTATCTGAAAACAGTGATTATTATATGTTGCATAATATCAAATATACAGAATGTAAACAATGAAATAAAACTTTGATAACAAAAATCAAAAGATAGAACTATGTTTACATTAATCTTATTCCGAGATAATTTTCTGATCATCAAACTCATCTTCTTCTTCTTCGTCTCTATATCTTCTTCTTGAAGATCGTCATTGTCCATTGGTAGTGTGTCATCATCATCTACCCTAAGGTCAAGGATGTCATCATCCATAATAGCCAACCTATGGTGATTAGAACACCAGTATCAACCACTACTTTTGAAAGAGTTGGGTCATGAATTTGGAAAAGTTCCTGACTCTCTGTCCCATCAGACTCGATGCAACCTCTTGACTTAGTCTTAACAACAACCACCCCAACTAGACTTGCATGACTCCAGATAAGGCAAATAGTATACTTGTTATGCATTTGAGGTAGAATAAAAGGATCGTAGTGCCTATATTTCCTGCCTTCTTGGTTATATTTACTTCAGTGATATTGTAGTCCTTGGGCTTTCATGTTCTTTGTCGTGAACATGGATCATACAATTGACATTTAAACAAAAACACCTTGTATGTAGTGCTACCAATATACTCTAATTGAATTATATTGTACAACACACCACACCAATCAGAATGTCCATCGCTTGAATCCCCATGAACCCAGACCCCGGTGTTATATATTTTTTTTTCAACCGACCATTGTAAAGAATGGAACCGATATCCATTAACATTATATATCAGATAGCTTGTGTCCTTATTCATTGGACCCCAACCAAGTACAAGTAGTTTCGAATCTGTTGTGTTAGCTAGATACACTCTAACGTATTCTCTGAACCAATTGGGAAAATTATTCAGTGATGTCTTAGGATTTTTTTCTTGTAATAAGCTATGATACACTAGGATAAATAAGAAAATTTTTGTGTAATAAAGTTTTTATTAGATTTGGAAGATAGTATCTTACTAAGTGTAATAGTTACGAAGGCTTACAAACTTACATTGAGTACGGTGAAACCTGGTTATAGTCAAGTAACACATGCAAATGTGCAGCATCGATTTCCTTTTTCTCTAACCAATAGTCACCACCCGCACCTGTTGCAACTCCTAAAGGTAAATATTGGATACATTGGTCCTCCTTACGAGATTTTTCCCCTCTCATCCTTCCTTTCAACTCTTGTTCTACCTGACTCAACATCAAGCTCAAAATAGAAGAAACAAAATGCAAATGTTTCTTTAGCTAGGAATGCATCACAGATACTACCCTCGATCCAAGCTCTGTTCTTCATGGTGCACTTGAATGATCCAATCATTCTCTTAAACGGGTACATGCACCTAAATTAAACTGGCCCACATACTCTTTCTTCGTACGGCAAGTGGATTGGTAAGTGTTCCATAATGTCAAAAAATCCGGGAGGGAATATCCTTTCTAACTTACAAAGTATGATCGGAATGTTCTTCTTCATTCCTGTGAGATAATTTATATTAAGTTTTGGAGCACATAAATCCCAAAAAAACTCACTTATTTCTGTAAGTGGTTTTGACGTAAGTCAATCGTCGGTTCGAAATTTCTTTCCAATAAGAGAATCGCTTCGTTGCAAGTATAGTTCCAAACCAACAATCGACCCGCATTATAGTTTAATTTTGTTTGTCACAAGTGCAAACCAATAAAAATACCGAGAGTGTTAGATCTCGGATCATCTCTCAAAGGAATTACAGTGAGGTATGTGTGTTATCGGTTATGAGATTCACGGTGGTTTGCATATAAGAAGACAAGAATTCAAATGACAAGAAAGTAAATCAAACAACTAAAGATAACAACTACTAAAGAGGCATTCATGGCAAGGATTGAGAATCAAGATTTTCTATCCTAGCTATTAATCATAATACAACAGTTACCAAGAGTTAAGCCTATTACAATTATCTCTTATATTGAGAGAGTCAAATAGGCCTAGTTAATCCCAATCCATAAGTAGCATCAATGGAAACAAGATTAACTAACAACTCTAGGTTACCAATCTAAATTGGGTATTAATGACTCAAGATTTCCAAACTTCTCTTTCCAAGCCAAGAATAATAAAAAATCTACTCTAAGACTAAGCCAAGCATTTTATCAAATACTTAATGTGCATAAATTGAAAAGCATACTAAATTGCAATAATAATAAAATCTAAAGCTACCATATGCAAGAGAATAATAACAATAACTCAAACAAACATCAAAGAAACATAAAACATCAAATTGCATTAAAAGGAATCAAAATTAACAAAAGTTCATAAAACTAAAAAGTAGCACAAATGAGAAATTAACAAGAAGAACTAAGGAAATTAGAGCAATGGAATAAGGAAAAGTAAAGGAAACTAAATCAAAACAAGAATTAAAATTTAAATCTAAGAGATATTAACCTAAATCTACCCTAATTCTAGAGAGAAGAGGGAGCTTCTCTCTCTAGAAAATGACCTAAAGCATGGCTCCTAAGCTACCCTAATTGCTCCCCCCTTGTTCTCTCTTGAATTTGTCCTCAAATACTTCAGAAATGAGTTGGATTTGGGCTTGAATGAGTCCAGAAATTGCTAGCCACATTTTCTTTAATGAAGTCACATGCTTTGTGTCACGTGTACGCGCAAGGTGATGCATACGCACTGCATGGCGATTTTTCAAGTCACGCGTACGCACAAGGTCACGCGTATGCATCACATGGAAGATTTCCAAAACTTCATTTCTTCATGAATACTCCAATTTTACATGCTTTTTCTTTATTTCTTCAATCCAATCTTTGCCTTCTAAGCTTGAAATCACTTAACAAACACATCAAGGCATCGAATGAAATTAAAGTGAATTAAATTTGGCAAATTAAGGGCATAAAAATCATGTTCTCAATCTTAAGCACAATTTAGGAGAAATTCACAAAACCATGCTATTTCATTGAATAAATGTGAGATAACTTGATAAAATTCACTAAATTCAACACAAGATAAACCTTAAAATTGGGGTTTACCGGGTTTCCATATGTTGGTAGGAAGTTCTCAGAACGTAGCAGGAAGTAATGACTACATAAAGACATGACAATCATGACTCTTCAACCCAGCAAGCCTATTTTGTGAGACATTTACACACCTACCAAGTTAGAGGTGTAACCATCGTAAAATCTTAGTCCTCTAATCCACTTACAAATAATTTGCCTTTGGTCCTTCGTTAGAGCAAACACCACATTTGGTTTAGTCGACTGGTCATTATCAAATCTCATTAAGTTTAGATCTGGTTATTTGCAAATGTCTATCAAGTCTAACCTTGCCTTATCGTTATCCTTTATCCTCTCATCATTCATTACCATGTGCATAATATTATCAAACACGTTCTTTTCAATGTGCATCATGTCAAGACAATGTCAATCCAAATTATCTTTCCAATAAGGTGAGTCCCAAAATATACTCTGCCTGGTCCAATTATGCTCGTTACCATGTCCTAGAGGTCTCACACCTTCTCCGTAATCGACGATCCTTGGGATCCTACTAACATGGTGCCAAACATGCAAACCTCTCAATCTCACAGGTCCCTTTTCTTATTCAGTTCTAGTCTTCCTAAACAAGTCTTTGTTGCACCAAAAAGGATAATTAATATCAAGGAAGCTTCAATGACAATCAAACCATGTATTCTTACCCTCATTCTTTAGCCAAAATAACTTTGTATCCTCCATACAAACAGAACACAATATTCTTCCCTGGGTTGACTAACCTGATAACATCTCGTATGCAGGAAGTCGTTAATAGTCCACGTAAATGCAGCATGTAGTTGAAAGTTTGTCTTGGTTGAAATATCATACGTTTATATACCATTAACCTACAACTCCATCAACTCATCCACCAAGGGTTGCAAAAATACACCTTTTTGGCCTTTGGATTGCTTTGACCAAGTATGATACAAGTTAGGAACATGTATGGGTCCTTCATGCACATTTCGGGAGGTAGGTTATACGGAGTCACTATTACAAGCCAACAAGAGTATGCGTTACCAAAATTAGAATTTGGTGTAAACTCATCAATGCACAAAACTAATCTAACTTTTCTGGGCTCACTCACCATTGTAGGGTGGAGCCTATCAAAGTACTTCCAAGCATCGCCATGTGACAGGTGTATCATAAAATCATCATCTCTTTTGTTGTTATTATGCCAAGTCTTGTGAGGTGCCAAACTCATTGATGCATACAACCATTTTAGCCTAAGGATTAAGGGTAAGTAGTGTATCTGTTTGTTTGGAATTCTTTTAACCACCGTTTACCAATCTGTTCTCTCTTGACTTGAAATTATGGTGCATCACAAAATCTACAAGTAGTTAGATCTATGTCCCCTTGTAATACAGCATAGAACCATTCAAACAACAATCAATTTTTACCAAATTTAGACCCAATTTCAAAACTAACTTCTTTGCTTTGTAGTGGCTCTGGGGGACCCACTAGTCTCGACAAGTACTAAGTCGTTGCAAAGGGTGGCCCACTTATCAAAAGACTCTTGGGTGTGATTTGACTCAGATTTAATACTCATCATTCTAACACATATAAAAAACAATTTCAAATGAACAAATCCCTCATACAAGGGTTTCATAACATATTTTAATAGATAATAAAAGCTCAGATTTTAATAGATAATAAAAGCTCTTTGCCTCTGGGTTAGGCTCTTGTTTAGCATTTTTGTATTAGTAACACCTATTGCATCAAACACCATCTCGTTCTATCTCTCTTGGTTACCCTCTCAATTCATTTCATCCATATTTGGTTCTCTAACCACTTAGACCCTCGTCGATCGACCCCATCCATACTGAAATTCGAGGCGACCTGGTTAATTTCCTACTCATCCACTTTTCCATGTTCCGTCCATATCCAAAACCCATCCTTGAACCCATTATGGTAGAGGTGAAGTGTTATATCTAAAGGTCATAACCACTTAGTCAGCTGACACTGATAGTATGGATACCTAGATACCCTTTGAGACCTAAACAGTTCCATGTTAAAGATATACGCAATAAACGAGTCAACTCCTCAAAGAATTCAGGTTTGAAATCCCCGGGCCAATGTTGTCCCTATCATATATTCATAAATGATGACTTGGAATTATCTTGTAACAGACACTCTAAAATTCATCCAATAACACAACTTGTTAAAATTTTTAGAAAATTCGATAGTGTGTCTCCTATAATTAGAATCTCCAACCAAATCTAATTATCATTTTCTCACAAACCATACATGTTTTAAACAATAAAAACAAAATTTTGGCACTAACTTTTTCTTAATTCAGAGACATCCATCAAATAAATTTAACAGTTTTTAAAGAAAAATTAGCTGCAGGCATGAATTAGAACAAACATGAATTAAATAATACATCAAATTCTAACCGTTCTAGTACACAATGCCTTATAACTCCACAATTTTTTAACAAACAAGGGTTCCGAGAAGACGCCTCTATGCGACCTTCTCCCACTTCCGTCCTAAAATGCTATCCTAGGAAAAGTAAGTCTGACATAAAACTTAAATAATTGATTATATTTAGAGATAGAAAACCTACCTAAAACACAGATGCATAGAATACGGAAGAAGAACTCCAATTGACCTTAGAGAAATACCACCGTCCTAATAAAAAAGAAAACTTATTAAATTCACAAGTTGAAACTAATTCAACAAACTAAACAAATTCTTCCAACAACTCGAGAACTCTTAATCTCACCCAACTTAACCTACCTTGACTTAATTTAATTTCTATTTACATTAAATTAGCATAAGAAATCCTAATCACAAACATTATTACACTAATTTAATCAATAACTTGATAATAAAATACCTATCAAAATCCTAAACTCTCAAAAAAATATGAAAAAACTAAAAAAACTAAACCAAATCCTAATTACAAACTTCATTACACTAATTTAGTCAATAATATAATAAAATACCTAACAAAATCTTAAACTCACAAAATAATAAAAATAAAAACTAGAGAAAAGGACAAATAGGTTCTTGACTTTTTGTCCCGCAGGCATTTTCGTCACTAACCATTGGAAAATACTTTTAAGTCCTTGACTCCTTAAAAGTTGGACGGATCAGTCCCTCCGTCCAAATGCCTCCGTCAGACCCAACAGAAAAGTCTGACGTGGCTCCCATTCTGATGATCTGGCATTACGGCTGCCCACATGGCACATTAGTGGAAGACCCGTTTTAAAAAAACTGGACAAAAAAGTCTCTCTCTCTCAAAGCTATGTCATTTTGTGTGCTGCCCTAATCCTTAAATTGATTTTGTTTGTTCGTTGATGCTGGTGGCTAGTGGTGAAGAGAGGAGTTCTACATATATCAACAATGGCTACCAATGGAGCATCATCAACACTGCCGTTTCATCACTGCCAATCCCAATTCCAATTCCAATTCCCAGCGGACTAGCCTTCATCATTCTCCACCTCTATCTTCAACTTCTCCTCTAGAAACCCTAGGATCGAGGAGACTCGCGGCCTCATCCATCTCTTCCACGACCAAGATCCCCCTTCTACCCTCCCTTTTGGATGCAAACCCCTCGTCTGCATCTCCAATCACATGACCTACGCCAACTTCTGCCAGTTCCGTGGTTCCTTCCTTCACCACATCCTTGAGATGCCCAACCATCCAATGCTACCTCCACTAAACAGCCCACATGTCCAGTTTGCCTTGGTACAACCTCTCCTTTAGATATGCGGTGCCTACTCTCACTATTTTATTTAAGTGTTCCGCTATTGCCAGCAGCAAGCTGAAAAATCGATATGTTTTATTTGTCGGACCACTGAGAACCTTTGGATATGTGTTATATGTGGTTTTGTTAGCTGTAGAAGGTGAAGGAATTTGTCTTCAACCCTTATTTTTTTTATACTGCTTCTTTGCTGAGTGTATTCCAGCCATATGTATCTTATTTCTGAGACAATGGTTTCTCAGATATAAAGCAGGACATGCCATCATGCACTGGAAAGAGACACAGCATTGCTATGCCCTAGATGTGGAAACTAAGCATGTCTGGGATTTTGTGGGAGACAACTATGTTCATAGACTTATTCAGTCCAAAACTGATGGAAAGTTGGTTGAGCTGAACACTCACTGTGTTCATGTAGAGAATGGATGTGGAAGTTGTAGTTGTGAAGATAATTCTATGAGCGAGGCGTTACTTAATAGTAAAGTTGAAGCTGTAATGTTGCAAAACTAGTCAAATTATTTTTCTGAAATCTTGGCTTCTGTAAGTTTAATTTTATTTTTTACATTAGCAAATTGTCAATACGTACAATGAATTGCTTGCTACTCAACTTGAAAACCAAAAATCTGTAAGTTAATTCTAGTAGTCATTTGCAGTGAATCTGCTGAGGCTGTATCATGTCCAACATACCTGTATTTTTCACTTTTCTATGTGTTAATTGTAGTATTTTGAGTCCTCATTACAAGGTAAAAGAAGAAACTGAGACAAAAATCTCTAAAGCTGTTCAAAAGGCAGTCAGTCTTAAATAACAGAAGATTCAAGCCAAGATTGACAGATGTAACAAAGAGAAGAAATTTCTGAGGGAGAGGGACTTTTTTGTCTAGTTTTTAAAACTGGTCTTCCACTAATGTGCCACGTGGGCAGCCTAATGCCAAGTCCTCAGAACGAGAGCCACGTCAGAATTTTCCATTGGGTCTGACGGAGGCATTTAGACGGAGGGCTGATCCGTCCAACTTTTAAGGAGGTCAGGGACTTAAAAGTATTTTTCAATGGTCAGGGACAAAAATGTTTGCAGGACAAAAGGTCAGAGACCTATTTGTCCTTTTCTCTAAAAACTATACTAATTCCTAATCACAAGCTTCATTACTCTAATTTAATCAACAATTTCATAAACTACTTAACAAAACCTGAAACTCACATAAAAATTTTAAAAAATTAAAAAATATGCCAAATTACAATGTCACCAACACTAACGGCGGTGACTATGAACGCGAACAGCGGCGGTGTTCCCGATAACTCCAGCAGTGACCGACACTCTAACGGCGAAAACATCGAGCGGCGGTGGCAGCAGAGGCTCCAGGTGGTGGTGGCGACACCGATAGCTTCAGGGCTGAAGAGAGAAGACAAGAGGAAAGATAGAGAGTGAGTTCGTAGAAGTGAGGGGGAAGGGTTTCGCATTTGAATTATACCCCAATTTTACCGTTGGATTTACTGGCGAAAACTTCTAACAGCAAATTGGATAAATGTAGTGCTTCACTAAAACGATATACCAGCGACCAAGGAAAGATTTGCAGGTAAAGTTGGATCCAATTAAATAAGATTTTGTGCTATTTATTACAGTCAAATTTAGTGGTAGAACATAAAATCCGATGGTAACTAATTCGAGAAGCTAAATCTAGCTTGTTTTCAACGCAAAAGTCGCAACTGAATCCGACGGTAATAGCCGCCAGTAACTTTGCCGGTAAATCCGACGGTATTCAACATGTTTCTTGTAGTGAAATAAGGGCTTCTAAATGATAGAAGAACACACGAATAAAGTTGAGAGATAAAAGACAAAGGTGATGGTAATGATGAGTAAACTTTGGTGACTTTATTCTGTTTTGGTGGTTAGTTGTTTCTTTCGACTCTTTTTCTTTTATTTTGTCTTTGTTTTCTTTTTTTTTCTTTTCTTTTTATGCATCATGTTTCTTTTATAGTTTCTTTATTTTCTTTGTTTCTCTTTTAAGGCTTACTATTTGTACCTGTCCTCTAAGCACTCCACTGATGTGAAAGGAGTAGCTCTTTAAATGAAAAAATTGAATATTTTTTAAAGAAGCCCAATTGAATTGTGGTGGTCATTAATAGTATCACTATATTCCATGGACTTAAAGTATTTGAATGGATCCTGAAGAAAAGGGAGATAGAATCTCCAAGAACAAAAGTTGGACACATATTATGAGATTCCAAACATCTAAATTTCTTGAAGCAGTTTTGATTCAAAAAGAAATGGAAAAATCAAAAAATCAAATCAATAAGGCTCTAAGCACCAATGACTAGAGCCCAGTTATGTGTCTGTGATGTTTATGTTTCAAGAAGAGACTTAGGCAATTAAATCTTAGAGGTACTTTATCACCCGATAACTTGGGCCAACTGGCCTGAGATTGTCAATTGAAAGCCCACATTCAACAGTTTCCTTGAAACAAAACATTTAGAGTCCAAAAAGGTTCTGGGCATCAATGTCTGGATGAATAAATTCTTAATTATGTGCTTATAGAGTGATTGTGTCAAGTAAAGGTTTGAGTACTTTGATCTGAGGGATGATTTATCACCCGGTAACTTGGGCCAACTGGCCCGAGATTATCGATTAAAAACCCGCTAAGAGCTACCTTAAGACAAAATACTTACAGTCAAGAACTTCAAACATCTTTTTCAGTTAAAAGTGATTAAGAAAAACTACTTCAAGGATCATACAAGTCTAAAGAGGATTCTTATAATACAATCAAAAATTGAGTTTTTGAATACTTTTTTATTCCTAAGTATGCAAGACTCATCAAGATAAAAGAAATACGTACATAATCATGGAGATTATTGTAAATTCTATTTTTACTTGGACATGAATTTATAAAGTCTTCAATTTCTTTGATTAAGATAAAATCTATTTGCTTTTCTTTTTGCTTGAGAACAAGCAAAATTTTAAGTTTGGTGTTATGATGCCTAGGCATCTTTAGTAGTTTTTAGTTTCTTTTGTCATTAGTTTTCTTAGATTTTAATCAAAATCCTTATGTTTTTTAGTGGAATTTCAAAACTAATAAAGTGTTGGAGATATTTTAGTATTATCGTGTTTTCAGGAGTAATCAAGGATTAAAGTCTTTTTAACAAGAAAACACAAATACAGTCCAAAGGAGGCCCATCACACAAGCCTAGTGTCCTCTTTCTCACTTAAGCCAATGCCTAAAACTCAAGAAGCAAGCCCAGTGCTCCATGCTTAAAAAACTCCCAGGATGTAACACTTGCCAAGGCCCATTTCTAATATGCATTCCCAGAAAGCTTTAAATTCAACTCAAGATTCAAGATTTAAATGATTAGTTAGCAACAAACTCTTCTAGAAAGATAAGAATTAGTTTTAGGATAGATTTGAATTATTATTTTACAAAAATATAAGAATAGATTTAGTTTTTGAATTTGAATTCTAGAACTTAGGATATAAATAAGTGAACAAGGTTCACAAGAGAGATATCTGGAGGAGAATTTTTGGACTCCAATCCAAGATCTCATACCTTTATCTTCTTCTTTTGCTTTAGTTTTCTTGTTATCATAAGTAACTAATTTCTTTTTGTTAAGGGTTAGGAGCTCTATTTATTTTTCTTATGAATTAAGTTTTTTGTAAAGAAATAGATCAGACTCTAAAAAATCTCACCTTTACAGGATTGTATTTGTAGAAAATCGGAGAAGCAAGGCAAGAAAGGTGGTAAATTTGATCAACCTCCACCAGTAATTGCTCTGTGACATATACAAAAAGTAAAAGCGAAGTAAGCACATGGAAATAAAAAAGTTATTTTAACATCTTATTTAACTACCAAGCTTCTCGCAACAAAAAGAAAATGCGAAGACTATACCGTGACGAATTAACTCAAATCTATGATGACCAATCCACTTTCTAAGGTTGTCTTTAGATCCAATGAAGAAGTTATCAATGAATATCACCTGATTAGACGAACACATGGTGAGATGCTGTACCAAAGTTGTATATAACACTTGTTGAATCACAAATACACTTCAGATCTATGCATATCATTACAGAAAGATCTCAACTGCACTGACCTCAATTTTCTCATTTTCCATCAATCTATCAACTAGGTGAGAGCTAATAAATCCATCTCCTCTAGTAACCAAAATTCTCATATTGGACTATTTTCAATGAGAAAGAGTTAGAGAATCAATAATTTGTGTAAATAGGGCAAAAAAGAAATGGCCATGAATAAAAAGAAAGGTTTCCTGGAAAAACTATTATCCAAGTAATAAATGAGTTCTCACTTCTCAATCATGAGATGTAATATGATTCTGCATATACATCTTCCACGTGACATGAACCATGCTAATGTGATAGTGACATGGGAAAGTAGTATAACTGACCCACATGTGCTAAAATTTAATTTTCTCATGTACTACTTTGTTACATTATCCAAATTCATAATTATTTTGAAACCAATGGAGTAACATTTATGAGATCCAATAATCAAAGATTCATTTATAAGAGAAGGGGAATATATGCAAATACAAAACTCTATGAGAGACCATTAATAGTAGATTACTAATTCATTGACATAATTAGATCCAAAGAAATAAAAAATAGTAGAAAATAATTAGAATAACAGAATGCCATGTGAGGGATGATTCGAAAGAACTTGGAGAAGCGCAAGGGAGATGGATGAGGAGGTTGCTTTGCTGCTCCATTAGAAGCATTGGCTGCCATTGTCAAAATCTCTCAAGTTCAAATCCTAAACCAATTTCCAAATGGTCAACACTTATAACGAGCCTTTGCACACATTAATTAGTTGAAAACATCAAAACTTCACGAACCAAATCAATTGAAACCAAGCAAATGGACCAGGAGATAGTGACAGACACTTAAGTAACAATTATTGGAAAAGAGAAAGAGAGAGGGGAAAGAGAGAATGGACCTGACTTAAGTAGAGAAAGAGAAAAATCAATCCATAACCCTAAATCACAAGCCTGACACAAAAATCTTTGATCAGAACACCATTTTATAGTAAGAAGAGCAGATCCAGAAATTGAGGTTTCTCCTACAACCAAACACTAAAACACAAACTAGTGTAATCACATTATAAAATTAATGTGTCAAACTAGTTAAGTTGAAGTAATGTGATGAATTGATTATGCTAACTAGGTTTCAGTAATATTGATGCAGTTGTTATTAACAAATGCAAATTCAGAATTTCATGATGAAATAGTAGATACAAAAATTGTAAAAATAAATATAATAATCAGAGAGAGACAGAGAGGAACTTACAAGAAGATACGACGTCAATGTGCTCTGGTGACGCCGACTGGCAAAGACATTGCATTGATGAGTCTGTGGAAAAAGAAGAACTTACATGCAGATTCACAAATCACAATGTGATATATATATATATATATATATATATATATATAGAGAGAGAGAGAGAGAGAGAGAGGAACTTACATGAAGAGGATGGCGCAGTAGCGGGCATGTCCGAGGAGGAGGAGGAAGAAGAAGCTCTGCTCTCTGGTAGAGGACGACAGGTTTTCTCAGGCATTGGAGAAGAAGAAGCCCTGATGATCTACTCTTTGCCTCTCTCCGTGACGGTGACTCTGTCTATGATCTCTACTCTCATGCGTTGGAGAAGAAGAAGCCTCACTCTGAACTCTAATTCTCTGAGGGTTTGTGGTTAATGTTTGGGGAATTGAGTGAAACGAGGGACGCGGGTAGTAAATGTGGGTATAATTTTTTGTTGATAAAAATTGACAATAATTTCATCGATTTTTGTTAAAACAAAAATTAACATTTTAGCCATCTATTTTATATAATAAATCTACACCGTTTAATTAATTTTAAAAGGAGGTCTCCATTGTTTAAATTTATCCACGACAAAAACTCTCGATATTATAATTATTAAAATAGACAACCAAACCGTCGATTTTAAAGAAAAAAAATTCTCACTCACTACCTTGTCAGTAATTTGACGATAATATTAAAATGTTAGAAGGTTGTTAAAATAATAAATGACATTGTCGTCGATTTTAATATTTTATTTCTAATAATTTCTTTTTCATTTTATCAACGATAAGCCGTCGAAAAATATTGACAAAAAATTTGGGCGTCGATAATTATACTGTTTCTTGTAATGACCTTTACTTATTCTTTACGCATCAACATCATGTATCATCAACATTAAATTGTCTTCCTCTTTGCTCTGCTTCTTTTTCCCTTTTTCTTTGGGCATCTCATCCAAACATCATTACTACCATCACACAGACCCATCACGAAAGATCCAACTTCATACTCATCACCAACAAAAGGCTTTTGTTGCTTCTTGATCTACTGTTGTGACTATTGCATGTGTTCTATGTGGCTTGAGCAATGATATCTGCTCCTTCTATGCTTATTGTGCACTGCCACACCACCATTGTTCATCATTGTGATGTCATTCTACATTGTGTTTTTTAGCAAGTGCACTGCCACACCACCATTGTTCATCATTGTGATGTCATTCTACATTGTGTTTTTTAGCAACAACAAAAGAAAATAAGAGTTAAGATGATTAAAAGGAAAGAGAGGCTAAAGTAAGTCTGGATGTTGTAATGGTAGGATGGAGGTAGATGGCATTTGTAAAACTAGATCACCATATATTAAGAATAATTTTTATGTATTGTTATCCCTACGAGGCATTCGACTAATTCGGTCCATAAGTAAGCATTACGTATTATCGTCTTTACTGTGACCATGCCCCTCGTCGATATTCATATTTGGGAGGCAAATTGGCAACTTCCAAACAAGAAAAACACATATCTCGTAACATCAAGGGAATTGAGAAAGTAGGATAAACCCATGTCTTTGACAGGAAATTGTTCCCTTTATGAGCACTCTATATTGTTACTTCATTAAGACCGTACTTACTTTTTCTTCAGCATCTTCCTCCCTTTCTCCCTTGTTTTTTATCAATAGCGATGGTAGCAGTGGATTGCCATCGTTGTTCTTCCTCTCTCTCTTCTTTGTGGTGCTTTCTCCTCCTTCTTGCTTTGTCCTACTTATATCTCCCTCTTCACCCCTCTCAATCTCTCTTCTCAACAGCAGCACCAATAGTAGCCTTTCCCTTTATTGTCACCACCTCTCCTTCCTCCCCTTCCTTTTCTTCTTCTTTTTCTTTCCATAATTTCCTCTCTTCATTCTCTATTATTCTTCTTTCGGTTTTTATTTTTCTTTTCTTTCTTCTATGGGGCATGTATATGGGAGGGTGATGAGCAAAAATTAATGCTCACGGATACTGGCAAGTGCACCAGATCATTCAAGTAATACCACAGTTTTCACAAGGATTAATGAATTGAGGCAAGTAACATCTAATTGAATCTCTAGTTAGATCGATCAAACCTTGGCAATAGAAATTTGGGCCATGGAGTAGAAGAACTAATACTCAAGATTGTAGAATGTAAATGGGAGAGGACTTAGAAATTTAGAAAGAAATAAAAAATAGGAAATGTTAAAGGCTTTAGAGATGTTTATTTTCCAAAAAGATTAATCCTCATGTCTATCTATTTTGATGCATGCAAAGATCTTTTCACGAAAAATCATATATAATTAAATTTCAATTCCTTGGCAATTCAATTTATTTTTAATTAATCAATCACCAATTTCTTGGTCAACCGATTAAGAAAAGAGGTTTATCACAATTCTGATTTAGTTTCAAATAATATTCAAAAGTAGTTTTGGTTCAAACTATACGTGAAATATTCAAAGCTAGTCCAAAATAATTAAAAATTATGAGAATGAAAAGTTACACACTCTTTAAAATACTATTCCTAGCCAAGTTAAAAAGTTATAAGAAAGAGTTTTCAAGCTTTAATTCCGCTATTAAATTTTCCAAAGTAATAATAGAATTCAAAATAGAATTAGAGTTTTTTTCAATGTAGAGATCAATGTATAACCTCAAAATAAGATAAAACACTTAGATTGATAATTCATGTGTCACTGTCAATGGTAAATTGTCAATTTGTTAAGTAAGATTTTGTTAAACAATCTAATAGTGGATGGAATAACTTTGCATACCATAAAGACAAATGTGATTAGAATACTAAACATGCTCGGGCTTGCTAAGCGAGTGGGAGCAAGGTTGGGGATCTATCTTTATTATTTATTTTATAATCTAAACTACTTGTAAAAATTGCTTTTGTAGGTAAAATTTAGAAATTTTCTCTCCTTCCTGCTGCCCTAGGAATTTTGAATTTGTGGATGTTGGTTTTGAGTGAAATTTGTGTTTTGGTTGTTTAG
Source organism: Arachis hypogaea (assembly GCF_003086295.3). Taxonomy (NCBI): domain Eukaryota; kingdom Viridiplantae; phylum Streptophyta; class Magnoliopsida; order Fabales; family Fabaceae; genus Arachis; species Arachis hypogaea. The sequence continues at coordinate 58,082,795 of NC_092052.1, forward strand.
GTACTAACCATTAGTTAGGAATTGTTGGGTTCTATCCCAAATTTCAGTGGATAAGGTAAAGTTTCTCAAGAACCCTTGTAAATTGATATATTGTGAGTATTGGATTTTGATTTCTATGAAATGTATTATGTTAGTTTAAATATTGGAGCTTGTTGGATGTTCATTGGATATTTGGGAGCATTTGGAGTTGAATTGGTGGCTTGGTTTGAACTTGGTGTGATCAATTAGTGATTTTGTGCATATTGGAAATCGACCAAGATATGGTTTCAATTTCCTCTATGTAATATATAATATTTCTGGACACTTAGGCTAGTGACCCATAGGATAGGTTAGATTGAATTGGTTGTTGAACTTGTTGAATGATGAGGCATGATGAGTTGATGACTTTGATGATTTTGATGAATAATATTGTTGGTGTTAATAAATAGTGTTGAATGTTGATATTGAAAATGAACGAGGTTGATTTTTAATGATTGGTAACTATAGAATGATGATTGATGAATGTGTTGGTTAAGAAATGGCTTTAGTGTGATATATTTGATAATTGGGGTTGAGGATTGTATAATGTGAGTAAAAATTTGGTAAGAGTGGTGAATTGTGACACAAATGGTAAGATCTGATGTGAATTGGAATTGGTGTGGTTTTTTATTTGGTTTTGGTTGTGAGTTTTAGAAAGTTGAAAACCTTGTTGTTTTTTGTAAAAACCAGTTTTTGGTGAAATTTGATAGAGTATGACTCAAGCCTCAAAGCTTGAAATTGAATGAACTTTGCTTTAAATTAAAGGTTTTTTTAGGGCTTTAAATTGATATAAATTTTGAAGAAAATGGATTTCTATAGAGGAAGTTATGACTGTTTAAAGTTGGTGCCAAAAACTGAATTATGCCAAAAACTGAATCTTGCGTGGGTTGCGTACGTGACAGGAGGCACGCAACGTGACCAACCCATTTGGGATGGGTAACTCGCGTACATGAACACTGCATGCGTACGCGAGCCAACAGACTTTCAACCCTTGCGTACGCGACACAGTGCACGCGACGCGAGCAAACCAATCGGGATGGGCATCTCGCGTATGCGAAGCACTGCATGCGTACGCGAGCTATACAAAAATCAACCCTTGCCTACACGAACTATAACACGCGATGTGAGAAACCCATTTGGGTTGGACATCTTGCGTACGTGAGCAGGGGATTGCGTACGCGACTGGTGCACGAAACTGACTCCGCAAGTTTCGTCTAAGTAATACCTCAGGTGAGTGAGGGTTGATCTCACATAGATTGTTGGTTTGAGCAAGCAATGGTTATCTTGTAGATCTTAGTCAGGTGGATAGAAAATATAGTTGTCATGAGAAAATGCATAAAACAGATAAATAAATAAAACATTACTAGATATCTGTGAAATTAATGGTATGAGAACGGTTGAGGCTTCGGAGATGCTTTTTCCTTCTGGATAAACTTTTCTTACCATCTAGTCCAACTTCTGATTGATTCATTCCATGGCAGGCTGTAAATAATTAACGCTGGGTCAGTGGTCATTAATCTCCTCTGCTTTAGATCAAACGCGGGTCAGCGGTCATCCAATCTGAACGGGGGTAAAGCTCTAGCAGTCCACAAAGGCCCTAATCTCCCTGCACGTCGGCTGAATTGATGTCTCGAGAAGTCCCCAACGAAGGCGTGGATTAGCCATCTAAGAGATGTATAATCAAGCTTGTGGTTCAATACTATCCCATCAAGGACTCACAAGAACCATGTGAATAGGGATGACGGTCAAGTTACACTCCCAATCCATTAAGATGAAGAACGAAGATACATCTTAGAATAGAATTAAGCATAAATTGAAATAGAATAGTGATATTATTAATCCATAAGAATCAGCAGAGCTCCTAACCTTAATGTAGGAGGTTAGTGACTCATACTGTACATAATGATGTTCGAAAATAAAGTGGGGGAAGGAGGATGATCAAAAGTTCTTAAACAAGGGTGATCTCTTCCTATATATACTAATCTGCTAACTAAGAATTACAGAATTAAGATAAACTAGTCTTGTACTATAAAAATCCACTTTTCGGGCCCACTTGGTGAGTGTTTGGGCTGAGCTTGAGTGAAGCCACGAGCTAATTCTCCCTTCTGGGCATCCAACGCCAGCTTTGGACTCCTGAATGGGCATTAGATGCCAGCTACTCCCTTATAGGCGTTGGACGCCAGGAATGGGGCTGGTGGCTGGCGTTGAACGCCAGTTTTGGGCCTTTATTTCCAAAGCAAAGTATAGACTATTATATATTTATGGAAAGCCCTGGATGTTAGCTTTCTATATCCGTTGAGAGCACGCCATTTGGATTTTTGTAGCTCCAGAAATGTGCCTTCGAGTGCACGGAGGTTAGATCCTGACAGCATCTACAGTCCTTTCTCTGTCTCTGAATCAGACTTTGCCAAAACCCCTCAATTTCAGCCAGAAAATATCTAAAATTATCATAAAATACACAAACTCAAAGTAGAATCCAAAAATATGTATTTTGCACTAAAACCTATGAAAATATAATAAAACGTAAACAAAACATAATGAAAACTATATGAAAATGATGCCAAAAAGCGTATAAAATATCGGCTCATCAGAACACCAAACTTAAACTATTGCTTGTCCCCAAGAAACCAAAAACAAAGTAGGATTAAAAAGAAGAGACGGATACAATAAATTTCAGAGTTCTCAATGAAGCTCAGTTTCAATTAGATGAGTGGGACTAGTAGCTTTTTGCTTATGAATAGTTTTGGCATCTCACTTTCCTTTGAAGCTAAGAATAATTGGCATCTTTAAGAACTTAGAATCCAGATGATATTATTGATTTTCCTAGTTTAGCTCTTTTTTATTCTTGAACACAGCTTCTTTTGAGTCTTAGCCGTGACCCTAAGCGCTTTGTTTTCCAGTATTACCACCGGATACATAAACGCCACAAACACTTAACTGGGTGAACCCTTTCGGATTGTGATTCAGCTTTGCTAGAATCCCCAGCCAGTTGTGTCCAGAGTTCTTAAGCACACTCTCTTTGTTTTAGATCACGACTTTAACTGCTCAGTCTCAAGCTTTTCACTTGACACCTTCACACCAGAAGCATATAGTTAGGGGAGTAGCTCATTTGAACTATTTAGGCCAAGATTTTGTTTCTTTTAGGCCCTCCTAACCATTGATTCTCAAGGCCTTGGATCCTTGCTCTTGCCTTTTGCTTCATCCTTCTTTTAGTGATGGGCTTGTCCCCCTTAAGGGGGATGTCTCCTTCTATGACAATTCCAGCTGAATTGCATAAGTGACATATAAGGTGAGGGAATGCTAACCTTTCTAAGGTGGAAGGCTTTTCAGCTTTCTTGTACAATTCCTGAGGTATCACCTCATGTACCTCCACCTCACTCCCAATCATGATGTAATGAATCATGATGGCTCTGTCAATGGTCACTTCTGACCGATTGCTAGTAGGGATGATAGGGCATTGGATAAATTTCAACCATCCTCTAGCTACAAGCTTGAGGTCAAGCCTTCTTACTTGGATAGGCTTGCCTTGAGTATTCCTCCTCCACTGAGCTCCTTCCACACAAATGTCTGAAAGGACTTGGTCCAGCCTCTGGTCAAAATTGACTCTCCTAGTGTAAGGATGTGGGTCTCCTTGCATTATTAGCAAATGGAGCGCCAACCTTATACTTTCTGGGCTGAAATCCAAGGGTCACCCTCGGACCATGGTGCTCCAATTTTCGGGATGTGGGTTCACACTAGTGTCATGGTTTTTAGTGACCCATGCATTAGCATAGAACTCTTGCACCATCAAGATTCCAAAATCCGGAATGGGATGGGTTAGGACTTCCCAACCTCTCCTCTGGATTTCTCGTCGGTTCTCTGGGTACTTATTCTTTTTTAGCCTAAAGGGGACTTCAGGAATCACCCTCTTCTTTTCCACTACCTCATAAAAGTGGCCTTGATGAGTTTTGGTGATGAATCACTCCATCTCCCAAGGTTCGGTGGTGGAAGCAACTGCTTTCCCTTTCCCCTTTCTAGAGGATTATCCGACTTTGGGTGGCATAAGTATGAATGGAAAGAAAAAAATAAGGTTTTTCCAATACCAAACTTAAAAGCTTTGCTCGTCCTCGAGCAAAATGTGAAGAAAAGGGTAGAAGAAGAAGATATTTGGTAGAGAAATGGGAGAGGATGATTCAGCCAAGTGGGTTTGTTGGTAAGAAGTGTGTGTTGAAGGGGTAGAAGAAGGGGTATTTATAAGGGTGCGATGGGTTAGGGTTCGAATAAATGGGTGGAAATTGGGTGAAAAATTTTGAATTTGAAGTGGGTAGGGTTGGTGGGAGTTATGATGGTTTTGGAAAGAGATATGGATGTAATTGGTTAAGGGTTTATGGAGAAGAGTGTGTGGGGAAGAGTGAAAGTAGAAGAGAGAAGAAGGTGCGATAGGTGGAGATTCTGTGGGACTCACTGATCCTGAGGGGTTAGGGAATTCAAATTCCCTACCCTTGTGGGCGTTGAACACCCAGCTCTTGGTCGTGGCTAGCGTTCAACGCCAGCTAGATGCTCCTCACAGGGCATTGAACGCCCGTTGGGGGCCGCCTTCCTGGCGTTCAACACCAGGTCTGTGCCTCTGTTGGGGTGTTGAACGCCCAGTCTCTACCCCCTGGCTGGCGTTCAATGCCAACAATGCTACTCCTCATGGGCGTTAAACGCCCCCTCTGGCCCCTTGTCTGGCGTTCAACGCCAACAAGGTACCTGCTCCAAGGTGTTCTGTTTCTAGCTCTGACTGTTTCTATTTTTGTTCTAACCATTGCACATAATCACAAACTTTAATTATGGTTGGGTTGCCTCCCAACAAATGCTTCTTTAACGTCACTAGCTTGATGGTTAGCTCCTTACGGAGTTGGATAGGGGCTCAGAATTTCATTCCTTACAGTGAACTTCTTACATGTGCTCTCATGGATAAGTTCCACATGTTCTAGAGACAGGATCCGATTCATAGTGTGTGGAATGACTGGATTATCAGTAAAGATAACTCTCATGCCAGGTGAGGGGCCTTCAGTGGAGATTTTCTTCTCCCTTCAGCCCTTGGGCACTTTCTTCTTACTACCATTCCTCTCAGAGCTTGATGATGGTTGTTTCACACCAAACTTAGAATTGGTGTCTGGGGGTTCTGTGAGGCTCTGTACTACGAGGAGTAGTTGAAGCACTTCATGTTTGTTAATGGTGCTTCCTTCAACTGAGGTAGAATGAAGTTTATGAACCTTGAACACAAGATAGTCCTCATCTAATTGCAAGACTAGTTCCCCTCTGTCTACATCAATCACAGCCTTGGCTGTAGCTAGGAAAGGTCTTCTAAGGATGATGGATTCATCCTCTTCCTTCCTAGTATCTAGGATTATGAAATCAGTAGGGATGTAAAGGTTTTCAACCTTCACCAAGACATCCTCTACCAGTCCTTAAGCCTTTTTCATGGACTTGTCTGTCATCTTTAGTGAGATTCTTGCAGCTTGTACCTCAAAGACTCCCAGCATCTCCATTACAGAGAGGGGCATGAGGTTTATGCTTGATCCTAGGTCACACAGAGCCTTATTAAAGGTCATCGTACCTATGGTGCAAGGAATTAAAAAGTGTCCGAAATTTGACTTCTTCTGAGGTAACTTCTGCTGAACCAAGGCATTGAGTTCCTTGGTTAGCACTGGGGGTTTTTCCTCCAAAGTCCCTGTTCCAAATAACTTGGCATTCAGCTTCATCAGAATTCCTAGGTTCCGAGCAACTTACTCCTCCCTAGTTTCCACTTCCTCATCAGAGGAAGAGTACTATTCAGATTCTATGATCTTCAACCAAGCATTCAAAGGAATTTCAATGAGCTCCTCATGAACCTTGGGTTCTATCAGTTCTTTAATAAGGAAGTTCTCAGTGGGCTTAGGGTCGCCAACTACTCCTATTGTGGCGTTCAACGCCAGGACTTGTGTTTCTTTGGGCGTTGAATGCCCAGCTTGTATCCCTTTACTGGCGTTCAACGCCAGCTTTTGTACCTCTTTGGGCATTGAACACCCAGTAAGGCCTTACTTACTGGCGTTCAACGCCAGTAATAATAGTGCTTCTTTGGCCATTGAACGCCCAGTAAGGACTTCCTTACTAGCGTTCAACGCCAGGGATGGCTCCTTTTTGGGTGTTGAATGCCCAATACGGACTTCCTTACTGGCGTTCAACGCCAGAGTATCCCCTTCAAATTTGGCCTCAGCTTCTACCGTGATGGCCTTGCATTCTTCCTTTGGGTTTACTTTAGTGTTGCTAGGAAGAGTGTTAGGAGGGGTCTCAGGGATTCTCTTGCTCATCTAACCAAATTGTACCTCCAGATTTCTAATGGAGGACCTTGTTTTTGTTATGAAACTGTGAGTGGTCTTAGAGAGTTCAGATACTATGGTTGTGAAAGAGCAAAACCCGTCAGCTTAGAATTTCTTCTCGGTTAGAGGAAATAACTTCGTTGCAAGTATAGTTCCAAACCGACAAGTAATGCTCAAATCAAAGTTTAATTTTGGTTGTCACAAGTCTAACCCAATAAAGATAACCGAGAGTATTAGTCCCGGGTCGTTCTCCCTAGGAATTGCAATCGAGTGCCTAATTATTGGTTATGAAGTTCAAGGGGGTTGGGTTGATAAAAGGGGCAAGAAAATAAATGACAAGAAAAGTAAAAAAAAATAATTAAAGAAAGCAATTATTAAAGAGAGACATTCATGGCAAGGATTGAGAATATAGGCTTCCTATCCTAGTCATTAATCATAGTACAATACTTAACAAGAGATAATCCTATTTAGTCATCTCCAACATAGGAAGAAGGTATAATGTTATCTTCATATGAGAGAAGGTCAAATAAGACTAGTTAATCTCAATCCAAAAGTCCTAAGCAACTTACTAATTGAATTAGCAAGAGATTAGAGTCAACGGAAACAATATTAACTGACAACTCTAGATCACCAACGTGAGTTGGGTATTAATGACTCAAGAGCACCTAATTTCTCTTTCCGAGCCAAGAATGCTCAAAATCTACTCTAAAACCCAACCAAGCATTTTGTCAAACACTTGGAGGGCATAAAAGAAAAGCATGATAAATTGCAAGAAATATAAAATCTACAACTACCCAATGCAAGGAATCAACAATAAAAAAAGTAATTAACCATAAGAACATAAAAGAAACATAAAACATCAAATTGCATTAAAGAAAAATCAAAGTAAAAAGAGTTCATCAACATAAAAGAAAAAAATAAAGAAAATGACAAGTAAAACTAGAAAAGCTAGGATGAAAGAACAATAAATTGCAAGAAAAAGTAGATGAAAGTAAGAATTAAACCCTAGATCTAAGACGTAATTAACCTAAAACCCTAATTCTAGAGAGAAGAGAGAGCTTCTCTCTCTAGAAAACTAACCTACATGATCCTAAGCTAATCTAATTGCTCCCCCTTTGTCCAATCTTGAATTCTGCATGAAATAGCCTCAGAAATGAGTTGGATTTGGGCCTGGAAAGCTCATAAATCGCCCCCAGTGTATTCACTTTAATGAGGTCACGTGATCAACGTCATGTGTGCGCGTGGTCGACGCATGCACATCACTGGCAGAGTTCCTCCTCACGCGTATGCGTGGGTGACGCGTGCGCATGACTTGAATGTCCTCTTCACGCGTACGCATGGGTGACGCGTGCGCGTGGCCTTCAATTCTCCAAATACCCATTTCTTCATGAATTCTCCACTTTGCATGCTTTTCTCTTCACCTCTTCCATCCAATACTTGCCTTATGAATCTGAAATCACTCAGCAAACATATCAAGGCATCGAAGGGAATTAAAGTGAATTAAAATTGGCAAATTTAAGGCCTAAAAAGCATGTTTTCACTCTTAAGCATAAATTTAGGGAGAATTACAAAACCATGCTATTTCATTGAATAAATGTGAGATAGGTTGATAAAATTCCCTAAATTAAGCATAAGATAAACCACAAAATTGGGGTTTATCAAACCTCCCCACACTTAAACTAAGCATGTCCTCATACTAAAATAAGAAAGAGACAAAAGGTATCAACATTTATTCAATACAAATACACTATCTAAATGCATGCAATTACTTGGACAAAATAAATCAACTTCCAAGAATATACATATATATATACACACACACACACACATGAGGGCTAAGGGTATTAACAACCAAGTCAAATCCACAATTGAATTGAGTTATTAAAAAGATTTTACAAACATGCAAGAAAAGAGATGATCATGAGTGAAAACATGTAATTGAGCAATCGAACCCTTACTGGGTGTGTATCCGCTCTAGTCCCTCAAGTGTATAGGGTTGATTCACTCAATTCTCCTCTAATCATGCTTTCCAAGATTTATTTTTCATCTAATAATCAACAATTATTTCATGCATGCATACAAATATCATGAGGACTTATCCATAGGTTGTAATGGGGCTAGCGTAAAGGTAAAGATGCATATGGTCAAGTGAGCTTGAAATTGGAATCTTTGATTAACCTAAGCTTCCCACCTAACCTATATAACAACCTATACAATTATAATACAATATCTAGCTACCCATTTTTTACTTTTTTCACATACTCATGCATTCTCTTTTTTATCACAACCTATATGCATTGTTATTATTGAACTTCACTTTGGGGCATTATGTCCCCTTCTTATTGGTTCCTTTTTCTTTTTCTATTTTTTTCTTTTATATATTTTTGTCCTTTTATTTTTCTACATTTTTTTGTTTTTCTTTTTGATGACTTATAAAAAAAGTACCAATGCATATGGTTTAAACATTTAATGCATGAGTATGTACCCAATTCCCAAAATTTCCAACAAAAATACAAAAAACACACTTTTATCTCTACCCAATGTTCCCAAATCTCCCACAATTAAATGATAAATACTCTCACTAGCCTAAGCTAATCAAAGATCTAAACAAGGAACATTTATCTTTTTTCACCTTAAGGCTTGTAATATGCTAAAATTAAGAACAAATAGGTTTAGCATAGGCTCAAAGTTGGCTAACAATGGAAGATAAAAGGGTAGGCTATTTGGGTAAGTGAGCTATTTGAAACGATGGTCTCAATCATATAAGTACATTCATACACAAAATAATGGACATAGAGAATCAAACAAATCAATGATTGCAACCATAGAAAGAGAATAATACACACAAGAATGAAAATAGTGGTTGTTATGATGTAACCACACAATTAGGCTTAAAACTCACATGCTTATGTGTTCTTAGCTCAAAAACATGTTCCACAATATATATTTCAAGCAAGTTCTAAAAAAATCTTTTTTTTCTCAAATCAATTGGGGTGTCCTATAGATAAAATCCTTGGAGAATTTCATTATTTTGGCTAAGCTTATTATATATATGTGCAAAATAAGAAAATGCAACTAAAAATTCTAAATGACCTAAAAAATGAAATACGAAAGTACTGGGATTAGAAATTGTCACTCAAAAATGCCGATTGGTCAAACGACCTACCCACACTTAAAAGTTTGCACTGTCCTTAGTGCATTCAAAGATGAACAAGGGGGTGCGGTGACTTTCCGGATTGCCACCTTCAGCTGGTGGATCAACCAGCTGCTGCGTGTTCTTTCCTCCCGCTTCCATTTTTGCTTATGATGACTCACTCATGAAAATAGAAATAGGATAGTAAGATGAGAAAATTCAAAAGCAAGGAAGCATAAATTTTTGAAATGAGGTAAGGACCACTAGAATGGAGTGAGTGAATTAGTGTGACATTAAGGAAGAGTAGTGTGTGAGTTCTAAGTTGCATGCGGTTTAGAACACATACACACTGATATTAAAAGTTATGTCACAAGTATACAAAAGAAGCATGTACTTCACTTATTTTAGTGTGCTTGAAATACTTTAAAGTAACTTGTAAGTTAAGACAACCAAACAAGCAATAAAGAAGCATAAAAGCATTCAAGCAAAAATTAAGTAGTTGTGAATTGGATAATGAATGGACATTGATTGATGTGCAAGTAAACTTAGTGAACCAATTGAAATATAAAACTCACACATCAAATAATGACACCTATTAAATATATTTGCAACACCTAAGTGACATAAGGGTGGAAGACATAGGTGTTATGGAACTTAGGAAAAAGAATATAGAAGTGAAAGTCAATCACTTAGCAAGCATGGTCCACAAAGCTTTACAAAGCTCAAAAATATGTCACTAGGTAAGCTTACGATCCAATTTCACAATTCTAAAATCTCAATGCATGAAATAGGTGATGTGAATAAGGGTCAATCATAAGCAAGCATCACCTAACAAAAAATGCATTGATAATACACAAATGCCTAACAATAGATAGTAAATTCAAATTACATGGTGGCTAGCTACAACATGCAATTCAAAAGATTTATAAAGCTTGAAGGCAATGTTGTGAGTACTTGGTATGCACAAATGTTAAGCATAATCAATTCAAAACCAAGTAGCAACTTGTAACCTCAACAAAGAATCCAACAATGAATATCAACGAAAATGATGTTAAGATAACATCGTATCAGTAATCAACATCAGTAGACAGCAAACAAGATTAATAATCCAACACTTATAATCAAAAATAGAAAATTAAACATAAATCAAAATAACTAAATAACTAACTAACTAACTAAAAGAGATGGTGATAGATGATGATTGGTAGTGTTGGATGATGGTAGAAGAAGGGAAAGAAAAGAAAAGAGAAGGGAAGAAGAAAAGAAATAGAGAGAAGAAAAGAAGAGAATGTGGGTGAAATAGGGCAGTAAGTCACGCGTACGTGTCATGTCACACGCACGCGTGGATGGCAAAAGTGAGGTGCGACACGTACGCATCGTCAACGCGCACGCATGAGTGAAGAGAGAGATAGGTGACGCGTACGCGTGGGCCAAAATTGTGCTAGAGGCACAATTTCAGCACACTACTCGCGCAACTCTCTGGTTTTTGTACTGCACCCTAAAAATTTTGGTGGTCACGCGTACACGTGGGTGAGGCGTACACGTGAGGGGTTGAAAACTTGGGGGTCATGCGTATGTGTGGGTGATGCGTACGCGTGGCTGGGTGCTCTGTTTTTCAATTTGCAATTTCTTGCACCAAACCAAGCATTATAAACCTCCAAACAGCTACCAAAACACCATAAAACCCTATTTAACATAATAGACTACTAAATAAACTAAACATGAAATTAAACTTATTTTACCAATATATACCAAAGAGAAAAGTGAAAAGATGTTACCATGGTGGTGTGTCTCCTACCTAGCACTTTTATTTATTGTCCTTAAGTTGGACTTATAGGGAGCTCTTTATCAAGGTGGCTTGTGCTTGAATTCATTATTGAACATCCACCAATTCTTGAATCTCCAATAAGCTCCGAAATTCAAAATCAATAGCACCAAGCATTGATGAAGTTCCACACAAGCTAACGGCTCCCAAAATTGATCTTTATATATTCCCGGATCCCAAATCTTGTTTCTACATCCATCTTCAAGTTGATCAAGACAACTCCATTTGGGTGGCAAGTGATCCGAATTCTCAAGCAAACACCAAAACATCTTCCTAGCCCCATTCAATTTAGGAATCCTCTAACCTTGGGGCCTAAGCATTGAGGGTTCAACTTAATGAGCCTAACATCATTTTGCCAACCACTACACAACCTTTCCTTACTCCTCAATCCATAAAGAGCTCTAAGTTGACTATCCGTTTCAAGCAAACCATATTTAAGTGGAATTAGAAAGCTTAGAGATAAGAGATTTATTCACTTGAATGGTGTAAAGGATGATGGTGACTTTGGAAGGGGGACCTCCCCACACTTAGACAATGTGAGGTTCACTCCCTTGTGCTCTTCTTTGGTTACCTCCACCTCTTTACAAGCATCTTCCATTTCAACCTCTTCCTCTTGGTAGCTTTCTTCCAATTCAGTCTCTTCTTCATTGTTTACCAAGGGTATGGGAGGTTGTGCACATTCTTCCATGACTTTCACTTCATGTCCAATAGGAGAAGATTCAATTGTGGATAAAAACTCATCAATGATTGAATACATCTCTTGATCAATCTCTTTAAAGTCTTCAACCATGATATACTTTGGAGGTTGTACACCTTCCTCAACATCAATATCAAACTTCTTGGAAGAGGACTCTATAATTCTATATTCCCATGAACTTTCAACATCTCCCAAATCTTCAACCACTTCTTTCTCTTCTTTAACAATCTCGACTTCTTCCTCTTGTTGCACTTCTTGCTTCAACTCCTCTTCTTCACCTTGAAGCTCCAAATTCACTCCCTCACTATGTTCCTTAGTTGATCCTCCACATTCGTCAATTGGAGTACTTGGGGTGCATGAGCTTAGGTGGGAGGCCATGTGGTTAATGGCTTCCGCCATGGTAGCAACCATGACTTCTAGCTTCTTTAGCTCCTTTTGCTTCTCTTCTTGCCTTTGGATATAAGAGCTAATATCTCTTCGTTGTTCTAGCATGAAGGCATGGAGAGCTTCATCTATTGGAGGTGGTGGTAGGAGAGATGGTTCATTGTTTGGGAGAAAGGCGTTGTGGTTGGAAAGTGGTTCATATTGGTGAAAGTCTTGAGGTGGTGTATGAGGAAATGGTGGTTCTTGAGAGTATTGGTGTTAGAATGGTGGTGGCTCTAAGTATAGCTCATATGGTTGTTGGTATATGATAAACCATAATTTTGCGGTTTATTTTCTACTGAATTGAGTGGATTTTATCCATTATTCTCACACTTATTCATATAATTCGCATATTTTACATTTTCCTTCCTAATTTTGTGATGTGATTGAAAACATGCTTTTTTGGCCTTAAATTTGCTAATTTTAATTCTCTCTTATTACCATTCGATGCCGTGATATGTTTGTTACGTGTTTTTAGGGTTTATAGGGAAGGAATGGCTTAAAGGATGGAAAAGAAGCATGAAAAAGTGGAAGAAACACAAGAAATTGAAGTTTTGAGAAGCTGGTAGCGACGCGCACGCATGGTCGACGCGCACGCATGGTCGACGCCTACGCGTGGCCAGGTGAAAAGTTTAGCGACGTATACGCGTGGCTGACGCGTACACGTGACAAAGCATCACGTGTTGCAATTAGTAGAAAATGTTGGGGGCGATTTCTGGGCTGCTTTTGACCTAGTTTTATGCCCGAAAATACATATTAGAGGCTGCATAGTGGAGCTGGAAGGGGGAATCAATTGTTCACTTTCATTCATACACAATTTTAGATTTTAGATGTAGGTTTCTAGAAAGAGGCTCTCTTCTCTCTCTGGGTTTTAGGGTCTCTTCTTTCAATTTCTCCTTAGGTTCATGTTAAATCTTCCTTTAATTTAGTTTTCTCTTACTTTTATTTGTTTAAGCACTTTAGTTCATCTCCTTCTCTTGTTAATTTCCCTTTTTCGCCATTTTTATGTTTATGAGCTCTTGTTACGTTAGATTTCATTTAATGCAATTTATGTTTTCCATGTTTATTGTTAGTCTATTTAATTGTTAGTCATTGATGCTTGCAATTGGTTGTTTAGATTTAATATTCCTTGTTAATTTTCTATATTTTTATTTTATGCCTTCCAAGTGTTTGATAAAATGCTTGGTTGGATTTTAAATTAGATTTCTACGTTCTTAACTTGGATTGGTTATTTAGAGACTCATGAGTTATCAAAAGTCTTTTGTTGAATGGTAATTGAAGATTGCCGGTTAGCTTGAACTTCACTAAATCTAGTCTCTCACTGTGAGTTGACTAGGACTTGTGAACTCAAGTTAATTGTATGCACTTGACCTTCCTCCATTGGTTAGAGGTTAACTAAGTGAAGGCAATTTACTTTTACCATCATAATTGATGATGATAATAAGGATAGGACTTATAATTCTCAATCCTTTCTAAGAGCTTTCTTAGTTATTAGTTTATATTTCTCGCAATCTATATTTTCTTGTTCCTTATTTCAAAAACCCAAAAAGATACTTTCCCATAACCAATAATAAATATACTTCCCTGCAATTCCTTGAGAGACGACCCGAGGTTTAAATACTTCGGTTAATTTTATTGGGTTTGCTTAAGTGATAAACAATCTAAACATTGATTGAGGTTTAATTGTCGGTTTAGAACTATACTCGCAATTTGATATTTTTGTGAAAATCTTTACCGACATTTTTCCTCCATCAAGTTTTTGGCGCCGTTGCCAGAGAATTGCAAATGTGTACCTTATTATTGGTTATTGTGAATATTGTGAATATGTTTGCCTTTTCGTTTCTTTGTTAGTTGTTTCTAGTTCTAGGAGTTTATTTTTATTATTTCTTATTAGTTTTTGTTTTTATTTTCTCTTGCTACTATGAATTCTCACCCCTTTGACTATGAGTTTGGTTCAAATTATGTTGTAGGAAATGGAAGCTACAATGAGAAGATGCATCAAGGATGGGACAATCAAAGGTGGGAGGAGCCTCAAGCTTATGGACAACCCTATTGGCAACAACCTCCACCAACATACTATGAGGAACAACCATTCCATGATGCATACCAAGACAATGGTTATGGTAGACCTCTTCGTGACAATCAACAACCACCACCATATACCTATGAACCCCCTCTTCAACATAGCTTTGAACCACCATACTCACAAGCCCCCTGCAATCAAATACTTCTATATGATCCTAACCCTTATGCACCACACCAACTACTATATGAACCATATGAATCATACATAGAACCATACACATTCCAACACAATTACTCCCAAGAACCACCACCTCAATATACACCATCTCCATATCCTTACCAAGAAGAATCACCTTCGTATTATGAGCCTTATCTCTCAACAAATGAACCCTCCTATCCACCCCCAAGCTCCCATAGATGATACCTTTAGTGTTATTCGCCAAGGGCAATGAGAGCTTCAAACTACACTTACCGTTACTCTCACTGGTCTCACCTCTATTCTCCAAGCTCTTATATCCCGTGTGGATCCACCCTCTACCCCCAATACTCATCCCTCAATCCAAGAGCAATACGATCCCAATTATGCTGGTAACATGGAACAAGAGAAAAGGGATCGTCTTAGGGACTTAATGGATCGGGTTCACGCATCCATACTTCAAGAGAAGTAAGAGGAGGCCCAAAAGGTGGAGGTAGGGGAGACCCTTAAAGATGAAGGAATAATTGAAGAATTAGGGGAGGTTGGACAAGAGGAAAGTTCCATCATTGAAGACAACTCTACACCAAGTGACAATAGGAATCTTGTTGAAGCTTCTTCCATCGGATGTGAAACCAATGTTGAGGAGGAATGTATACACCCTCCAACACATGACTTGATCATTGAGGAAGAGTTGGAAGAAGTTAACAAGAAAGTGGGAATTGAAGAAAGTTGTCAAGAGCTAGAAGTCATCACAGAGGAGCTGGATTTTGTACTAGAGCAAGTGGAGAACGCCAAAATTATTGAAGAAGAGGAAGTGGTTGAAGATTTAGGTGATGCAAAACCTCCTTGGGAATCTCAAGTCATAGACCCTCCTTCCAAGACGTTTGAATTTGATGTTAAGGAGGGTGTGCAACCTCCAAGGCATATCATGGTTGAAGACTTTGAGGAGGTTGATCATGAGATGGATTCAATAATTGATGAGTTCTTATCTACAATTGAATCCTCTCCCATTGAACTTGAGGAAGAGGTTGATGTTGAAGAAGCTTGTCAAGAGGTGGAGATCATTAAGGAAGAGTCCAAGAGAGTGAAGCATACATTGGCAGAGCCGCCACTAGAGACACCTCTCCTGAAGCCATCACCATCCGTCCTGTCATTCAAGGGGGTAAATCTCTACTCTATAAGCTTGAATTTCTCGCTTGCATATGGTTTGCTTGAGACAGATGGACAACTTAGAACTCTTTGTGATTTTAAGAGTAAAAGGGGGATGGTTAGTGGTTGGCAACACAGTCCTAGGTTCATTATGGTTGGATATTTAAGGTCTAGGTGCGATGGTTGGTATAGTTCTCAATTGGTTGGGTCTAGGAAGTTATTGGGATGCCTCAGTGAGAATTCAGATTACTTGCCACCTGGTTGGAACAATGATGATTGATAAACCACTATTTTATGGTTTATCTTGTGCTAATTTGAGTGGTTTTTATCAATTCCTTGCTCACTTATTCATATAATTTGCATGATTTTACAATTCCTTCCTAATTCTGTGATATAGTTGAAAACATGTTTCCTGGGCCTTTAAACTGTCAATTTTAATTATCTTTTATTACCATTCGATGTCATGATCTGTGTGTTAAGTATTTTCAGGCTTTATAGGGCAGGAATGGCTTAGAGGATGGAAAGGAAACATGCAAAATTGGAAGGAACGCGAAAAATGAAGTTTTGAGAAGCTAGCAGCGACGGGCACGCATGGGCGACGCGTACGCGTGTGACGAGAGGACTTTTTCCAGTAAAGAATTTTTTTATTAAAATAATCACGTTGTAAGTATAGTTTCTAAACCAGCAGAGAATCCTTTCGTACAAAAGTTTGGTTGTCACAAGTAACAAAACCCAATAAAATTTATAACCGAAGTATTTAAACCTCGGGTCGTCCCTCAACAAATTGCAGGGTAGTATGATTTATTATTGGTTATGGAAAAGTATCGTTGGGTTTTTGAAATAAGGAACAAGTAATTTAAATGACAAGAAAAATAAATTAATAATTATAAAAACTCTTGGCAAGGTATGAGAACTGGAAATTCCATCCTAGTTATCTTTATTAGGTGTGATGAGAATTGTTTATTGCTCCCACTTAGTTAACCCTTACTAAATAAAAGAAAGTCAAGTGGACTAATTAACTTGATTCCTCAAGTCCTAGTCAACTCCTATGGAAAGACTAACTTTAGAGGGATCCAAACCAAACAGCAATTTTCAATTTTCAATCAACTGCTGAGTTGATAACTCAAGTGTCACCAATTACTTAACAAAAGTCAAAAGAGAAAAATCTAAATTAAATTATTTATATCATAAATAGAAGAAAGCAATCATAAATTTGAAATATCTCAATTTGCATTTAAACATAAATTCAAATCTAACATGGGAAGGTTCATAAGCCAATTTGGCAACATGAATAATTAACAAGTAAAAGTATTAGAGTAAATAAAAGTAGAAGAGAAACATAAATTAAAGTAAAAGAACATTGAACCTGGAATGAAGAAATAACCATAAAATAAGAAAAATCCTAATTCTAAAACCTAAGAGAGAGGAGAGAGCCTCTCTCTCTAAAAAATAACATCTAAAACCTAAAATCATGAATAATGAATGTTGTATGAATTATCTCTCTTGATTCCCCCATTCTCTGGCTTCTATTCTGTGTTTCTGGGCTTGGATTTGGGCCGAAAAAGGGTCTAGAAATCGCTGGGGGAAATTTCTGCAATTTTCTGCACGTGGCATCCGTCACGCGTGCGTGTGGGTCACGCGTGCGTGTGGGTCACGCGTGCGCATCATTTGGAGATTTTCCTTGCCACGCGTACGCGTCTGTCACGCGTTCGTGTCGTTTATGCTTTGCACTAGGCACGCGTCCGCGTCGTCTATGCGTGCGCGTCGCTGCCATTTTCTTCAAAACTCCATTTTTGTGCGTTCCTTCCATTTTTGCGTGTTTCCTTTCTATCCTCTAAGCCATTCCTGCCCTATAAAGCCTGAAATTACTTAACACACAGATCACGGCATCGAATGGTAATAAAGGATAATTAAAATAATTATTTTTAAAGCATAGGAAACATGTTTTCACACATATCATAGAATAAGGAAGGAATTATAAAACCATGCAATTTATATGAATAAGTGGGTGAAGAATTGATAAAAACACTTAATTGAGCACAAGATGAATCATAAAATAGAGGTTTATCAACCTTCCCATACTTAAACATTAACATGTCCTCATGCTAAATCCAAGAGAAAAGAGTGAAGGTAGAATGGTAGAATCTTATGCAATGCAATCTATTCTAAATGCAAGCTACCTAAATGAATCATGCAATTCAAATTACTATCCACTTATATATATAAAGCTTACATGTGATTAAATTGAGTCATATTTTCAAGGAATCATATATGTACAACCAAGGCCAAACCATATTAAAATACATTCACAATTGAGTTGGGTTAAAGTATTTCACAAACTTGCAAGACAATTAATAATTAAACATGGATATATAGAAATGAGCTATTGAACCCTCACTGGATTTGTGTCTACTCTCTAATCACTCAGTGTTTGGGGTTAATCACTCTATTCTTTTCTAGTCATGCTTTCTAAAACTTTGTTTTTCATCTAACCAATCAACAAATATTTAATGTATACATGCAAACATCATGAGGTCTTTTCAAGGTTGTAATGGGGCTAAGGTAAAGGTGAGGGCATATATAAGGCTAAATGAGCTAGAAATTGAATCCTTGATTAGTCTAAGATCTTACCTATCATATACATACTCTATACAATTTTAAAATTTTCTTAGCTACCCAATTTTCCCACTTTTGTATCACATACTCATGGACCAATTTTATTTTTGATTTTATCCCATGTGCATTGATTTTTCTATTAAACTTAATAATAGGGTAATTTTGTCCCCTTATTTATTTATTTAATTAAAAGGGATTTTTTTATATATCATAAACACAACAATTCAATGCACATGGTATTTTAATTATTTTGGTTTCACATGAGCATGCTCCCAAATTTCAAATGACTTATAGAGTTAATACCCTCCTATCAACCCAAGTTCCCATAGTTTCCTCACACTTAGTTAATACATAATCTCTATCTTAAGTTAACCAAAGATTCAATTTGGAATTTTTATTTTGTTTTTCTGCTTAAGGCTAGTGATGTGGTTATAGAATAGAAGGGGATTAAAAAGGCTCAAGGGGGCTAACAAGGATGACATTAAAGGGTAGGCTTATTTGGGATAAGTGAGAAAAAACAAGTAATGGCCTCAATCACATGCAAGTATGTAAATATATTCTATACTGGACATATAGACTGAAACAAAGTAAAGATTGCAAGCATAGAAAAGAAGGGCGAAACACACAGGAATGAAAATTATGGTTAAATGTAACCATGCAATTAAGCTAAAAAACTCACGGGTTGTGTGTTCTTTGGCTCAAAAACTATATATCAGTTATGTATATCATGCAAGTAGAAATCAAGAGTTTCCATTCAACTCAATGTGAATCTTTGAATGGCTCTTATAAAAATAAGTATTTTCCTTGAAAAATGTTGGCAATTAACCAACATTTATTGCTATATATATATATATATATATATATATATATATATAGTGTGTGTGTGGATTGTTGTGATTCTGAAAAACTAAAAATTTCTAGTTTACTCTTTTTATTTTCAATTAAACCAAATTATCATATGCTAAAAGGGTAAACTAAACTAATTAATCCATATTTTCTATATCACAACTAATAAGCTAAAAGTGCAAATCAAGCTAAATATTTAAGATATATATAAACCAAAGTGCAAAATATAATAAAGTAGAAATAAACAGAAATACAACAAAAGAAAATGCACAAGTACTGAAAGACAAATAAGATAAAATAAAATAAAAATACAGAAAATAAACAAAATAGGATAAAAAGAGTCTGAAAGTAGTTCACCAAAAATAAAGTTCGCCGGAGATGGCGACCTCCCCACACTTAAATAATAGCATCGTCCCCGATGCTCAATCAAGCTGGGTGTGAAGAAGTGTCATCTCCGGAAGGGTGTGCTGTAGGTGTCTCTGTGGTGGCCTGAGGGTCTGCCTACTGCAGCGGAGGCTCTGTCTGTAGAGGGACATGTGGATCGGCTGCCTGTATCTACTGGAATCTTCGTGATATGGCGTAGCCTACTCGGGTCCTGCCTGCCCAGCCTCGGCTCGTGCCTGCTCCTCATGGTCATCCGTCTCCTCCTCAGATGGCTCTAATGGTGTGTCAGGCTCGGAGGGGATGTCATGGTGGCCCGATCAGATCATCAACTTTAAATGCTCATAGTGTCGCTTGCTGCGACGCTCAGTCCTCGGATATCACCGCTGGTTGTGATGCTCCATCTGATCCAACCGGTCGAATAGGCGATGCACAAGGTGGTAGATGGGCTCTGAAGCAGGTGGAGGTGCTATGGTGGTGGCTGGTGCAGCAGGTGCTGAAGGGGCAGCAGAAGGCGTGGCTGCCTCAACGGAGGCAGTGAGAAAGGGAGGTATGTAGCCCGAAGTCTGGAACTTCCTGCTGTGTGGGTGATGAGCGGATAATTTATACCCTTTTGGCATTGTTTTTACATAGTTTTTAGTATGATGTATTTACTTTTTATTCTATTTTTATTAGTTTTTATGCAAAAATCACATTTCTGGACTTTACTATGAGTTTGTGTGTTTTTCTGTGATTTCAGGTATTTTCTGGCTGAAAAAGGACTGCAGATGCTGTTGGATTCTGACCCTCCTGCACTCGAAGTGGATTTTCTGGAGCTACAAAAGTCCAATTGGCGCGCTCTCAATTGCGTTGGAAAGTAGACATCCTGGGCCTTTCAGCAATATATAATAATACATACTTTTCCTGAGATTTGATGGCCCAAACTAGCATCCAAAGCCAGCCTAAAACATCTTGGCGTAAAATGCCTAAACTGGCACCAGAATTGGAGTTAAACGCCCAAACTGGCACCAAAGCTGGCATTTAACTCCAGGAACAGCCTATGCACGAAAGAGCTTCAATGCTCAGCCCAAGCACACACTAAGTGGGCCTTGGAAGTGGATTTCTGCACTATCTGCACTTAGTTACTCATTTTCTGTAACCCTAGGCTACTAGTTTAGTATAAAAACTACTTTTAGAGATTTATTTTACGTCTTTGGTTAATCTTATGCTATCATAGACCATTGTTCACATTTTGGAGGCTGGCCTCACGGCCATTCCTAGACCTTTTTCACTTATGTATTTTCTACGGTGGAGTTTCTACACCCCATAGATTAAGGTGTGGAGCTCTGCTGTTCTTTATGAATTAATGCAATTACTACTGTTTTTCTATTCAATTCATGCCTACTTCTTCTCCAAGATATACTCTTGTTCTTAATTCAGTTAAGTCAGAATGAAGGGGTGACCCGTGACAATCACCCAATCTTCGTTACTCGCTTAGCCAAGATCGCGTGCCTAACAACCACAAAGCGGTCTACATGATGTTCAACGTAGTCATTGGACGACAGCTAGAGAATACTCTCTTGGATATCTAATACACGGACCATGTCCGTGAGATTAGTATCTTCGTGGTATAGGCTAGAATTATTGGTAGCCATTTCTGGGATCCGGAAAGTTTAAACCTTGTCTGTGGTATTCCGAGTAGGATCCGGGAAGGGATGACTGTGACGAGCTTCAAACCTGCAAATGTTGGGCGCAAGTGACAGTGTGAAAAAGGATCAATGGATTCTATTCCGATGCTAGCGGGAACTGATAGATGATTAGCCATGCGGTAGCTGTGCCTGGTATTTTTCATCCGAGACGAGAAATCCGACAGTTGATTAGCCGTGCAGAAACCGTAGAGGACCATTTTCACTGAGAGGATCTTACAGCTTGCCATGGAAGGAGGTAACGCATGATTGGAAGAAGGCAATAGGAAAGCAGAGGTTCAAAAGCAACAAAGCATCTCCAGACGCTTATCTGAAATTCTCACCAAGGAATTACATAAGTAACTTTATTTTATTTTATGTTTTATTTATATTTTAATTATCAAAACCTCATAACCATTTGAATCCGCCTGACTGAGATTTACAAGGATGACCATAGCTTGCTTCAAGCCGACAATCTCCGTGGGATCAAACCTTATTCACGTAAGGTATTACTTGGACGACCCAGTGCACTTGCTGGTCAGTTACGCGGAGTTGTGTAGAAGTGTTGAGATCACGATTCCGTGTACCAAGTTTTTGGCGCCGTTGCCGGGGATTGTTCGAGTTTGGACAATTGACGGTTTATCTTTTTGTTTAGATTAGGTAATTTTATTTTATGTTTACGCTTTTTATTTTTGAAAAATCCAAAAAAAATTTATATTTGTTCTTCAGAATTTTTAAGAATGAATTCTAGTGTTTCAGATGATATGTGAAGCCTGGCTGGCTGCTAAGCCATGTCTAATTTTTTTGGACTGAGGCTTCCACTTATGATGGCAAGAGCCTTTGGATTCCCATCTATTTG
Organism: Arachis hypogaea; assembly: GCF_003086295.3. Taxonomy (NCBI): domain Eukaryota; kingdom Viridiplantae; phylum Streptophyta; class Magnoliopsida; order Fabales; family Fabaceae; genus Arachis; species Arachis hypogaea. The sequence continues at coordinate 58,104,953 of NC_092052.1, forward strand.
GCTGTTGTATATCTAAATTTGTATGCTGAAGCTTGGCTGGCCATTTGGCCATGTCTAATCTTTTGGACCGAAGCTTTCACATAAAACTTGGCTGGCTATTTAGCCATGTCTAAATTTTTGGACCGAAGCTTTAGACTAACATTGCATGATTCTTGGAATTCTTATTAAAAATTTTGAAGTTCTTTTATTTTCTTTTTCCAATTAATTTTCAAAAAATACAAAAAAAATTAAAAAAACCATAAAACCAAAAAAATTTTGTGTTTCTTGTTTGAATCTTGTGTCAAATTTTAAGTTTGGTGTCAATTACATGTTTTAATTTCCCTTTAATTTTCGGAAAAAAATTGCATTGTGTTCTTCATTGATCTTCAAGTTGTTCTTGATGATTTTTCTTGCTTGATCTTTAAGTTTTCTTGTTCTGTCTTTTCTTGTTTTTCATATGCATTCTTGAATTATTAGTGTAAAACATTAAAAAAATTTTAAGTTTGGTATCTTGCATGTCTTTCTTTTCTTAAAAAAATTTTCAAAAATATGTTCTTGATGTTCATCATGATCTTCAAAGTGTTCTTGGTGTTCATCTTGACATTCAAAATGTTCTTGCATGCGTTGTTTGTTTTGATCTTGAATTTTTATGTTTTGCATCATTTAATTGTTTTCTCTCTCTTCATTAATTCAAAAATAAAAAAATATCTTTCCCTTATTTTGCTTATAATTTTCGAAATTTTGGATTGATTTAGTCATAAATTTTTATAATTTGGTTGTTTCTTGTTAGTCAAGTCAAAATTTCAATTTTAAAATTCTATCTTTTCAAATCATTTTCAAAATCAAATCTTTTTCATTTTTCTATCATGTTTTTTGAAAATTTTCCAAAATTAATTTTCAAAATCTTTTTCTTATTTTTCTTTCATAATTTTCGAAATTATTGCTAACATTTAATGTTTTGAGTCAAAAATTTTCAAGTTGTTACTTGCCTATTAAGAAAGGATCAATCTTTAAATTCTAGAATCATATCTTTTAGTTTCTTGTTAGTCAAGTAATCAACTTTAATTTCAAAAATCAAATCTTTTTAATTTCCTTTTCGAATCTTTTTCAAAATAGATTTCAATCATATCTTTTTCAAAACTTAATTTCAAATCTTTTTCTAACTTCTTATCTTTTCAAAATTGATTTTCAAATCTTTTTCAATTAACTACTTGACATTTTGTTTGTTTTACTATTTCTTATCTTTTTTAAAACCACCTAACTACTTTTCTCTCTCTCTAATTTTTGAAAACAACTAACCTCTTTTTCAAAAATTCCTTTTAATTAACTAATTATTTTAAATTTCAATTTAATTTTATTTTCCTTCTTAAATTCGAATCCTACCTAATAATTAAAATAAAAACAAAAATAATTTTCTTTTCTTTTGAATTAATTTTCGAATACTCACTCTCTCTCATCTCTTTCTATTTATTTATTTATTTACTAACACTTCTCTTCTTCTTATAATTTGAACCATCTCCCTCTCTCTGCGTTCGAATTCTTCTTCTCCCTTCTTCATTCTATTTCTTCTATTCTTCTACTCACATAAAGAAATCTCTATACTGTGACATAGAGGATTCCTATTCTTTTCTGTTCTCTTCTTTTTCATATGTGCAGGAGCAAGGATAAGAACATGCTTGTTGAAGCTGATCCTGAACCTGAAAGGACTCTGAAGAGGAAACTAAGAGAAGCTAAAGCACAACACTCTGGAGAGGACCTAACAGAAATTTTCGACAAAGAAGAAGACATGGCAGCCGAAAATAACTACAATGGTGGAGATGCAAGGAAGATGCTTGGTGACTTTACTGCACCCACTTCTGACTTCTATGGAAGAAGCATCTCAATTCCTGCAATTGGAGCAAACAACTTTGAGCTTAAGCCTCAATTAGTTTCTCTAATGCAGCAGAATTGCAAGTTTTATGGACTTCCATTGGAAGATCCTCATCAGTTCTTAGCTAAATTCTTGCAAATCTGTGACACTGTTAAGACCAATGGGGTTAATCCTGAGGTCTACAGACTTATGCTTTTCCCTTTTGCTATAAGAGACAGAGCTAGGACATGGTTGGACTCACAACCTAAAAGAATCCTGAACTCTTGGGAAAAGTTGGTCAATACTTTCTTGGCCAAATTCTTTCCACCTCAAAAGTTGAGCAAGCTTAGAGTGGAAGTCCAGACCTTCAGACAGAAGGAAGGTGAATCCCTCTATGAATCTTGGAAAAGATACAAGCAATTGATCAGAAGGTGTCCTTCTGACGTGCTTTCAGAATAGAGCATCATATGTATATTCTATGATGGTTTGTCTGAATTGTCCAAGATGTCATTGGATCACTCTGCTGGTGGATCTCTTCATCTGAAGAAGATGCCTGCAGAAGCCCAGGAACTCATTGATATGGTTGCAAATAACTAGTTCATGTACACTTCTGAAAGAAATCCTGTGAATAATGGGACAACTCAGAAGAAAGGAGTTCTTGAGATTGATACTCTGAATGCCATATTGGCTCAAATAAAATATTGACTCAGCAAATCAACATAATTTCTCAGAATTTGACTGAAATGCAAGCTGCATCAGGCAGTACTAAAGAAGCTTCCTCTAAAGAAGAAGCTTATGACCCTGAGAATCCTGCTATGAAAGAGGTGCATTACATGGGAGAATCCTATGGAAACACCTATAATCCTTCATGGAGAAATCACCCTAATTTCTCATGGAAGGATCAGCAGAAGCCTAATCAAGGCTTCAATAATAATGGTGGGAGAAATAGGTTTGGCAATAGCAAGCCTTTTCCATCATCTTCTGAGCAACAGAAATAGAATTCTAAGCAGAGCTACTCTGACTTAGCAACCATAGTCTCTGATCTATCTAACACCACTCTCAGTTTCATGACTGAAACAAGGTCCTCTATTAGAAATTTGGAGGTACAAGTGGGTCAACTAAGTAAAAGAGTGGCCGAAACTCCTCTAAGTACTCTCCCAAGCAATACAGAAGAGAATCCAAAGAGAGAGTGCAAGGCCATCAATATACCCAACATGGCCAAATGCACAGAGGAGGAAGAGGCAGTGAATGCCAGTGAGGAAGACCTCAATAGACATTCACTGGCCACTAAGGAGTTCCCTATTAGGGAACCAAAGGAATCTGAGGCTCATACAGAGACCATAGAGATTCTACTGAACTTACTGTTGCCATTCATGAGCTCTGATGAGTATTCTTCCTCTGAAAAGGATGTAGATATTACTGAAGAGCAAGTTGCTCAGTATCTAGGAGCAATCATGAAGCTGAATGCCAAGTTATTTGGTAATAAGACTTGGGAGGATGAACCTCCATTGCTCATCAATGAACTAAATACCTTGGTTCAATAGAAATTACCTCAGAAGAAACCGGATCCCAAAAAATTCTTAATACCTTGCATCATAGGCACCATGACCTTTAATAAGGCTCTGTGTGACCTTGGTTCAAGTATAAACCTCATGCCACTCTCTGTAATGAAGAAACTAGGGATCTTTGAGGTACAAGCTGCAAGAATCTCACTAGAGATGGCAGACAATTCAAGAAAACAAGCTTATGGACTTGTAGAGGATGTCTTAGTGAAGGTTGAAGGCTTTTACATCCCTGCTGACTTCATAATCCTAGACACTGGGAAGGATGAAGATGAATCCATCATCCTTGGAAGACCCTTCCTAGCCTCAGCAATAGCTGTGATTGATGTGGACAGAGGAGAGTTAGTCCTTCAATTGAATGAGGACTACCTTGTGTTTAAGGCTCAAGGATCTTCATCTGTAACCATGGAGAGGAAGCATGAAAAGCTTCTCTCAATACAGAGTCAAACAGAGCCCCCACACTCAACTTCTAAGTTTGGTGTTGGGAGGCCATCATCAAGCTCTGAGTCTCTGTGAAGCTCTCTAAGAGCTCACTGTCAAGCTGTTGACATTAAAGAAGCGCTTGTTGGGAGGCAACCCAATGTTATTTAATTATATTCCATTGTTATTTTATGTTTTCTTTAGGTTGATGATCATGTGAAGTCATAAAAACAACTGCAAAATTAAAGCAAAATGAAAAACAGCATGAAAAGCAGACCCTGGAGGACAGGCTTACTGGCGTTTAAACGCCAGTAAGGATAGCAAAATGGGCGTTTAACGCCAGAAAGGACTGTCTGGCGTCTGGCTGGCGTTAAACGCCAGAAATGGGTAGCAGATTGGCGTTTAACGCCAGGAAAGGTAGCAGAGCTGGCGTTAAATGCCAGGATTGGCACAGAATGGGCGTTTGAACGCCAGAATGGTGCAGGGAGCAGAATTCCTTGACACCTCAGGATCTATGGACCCCACAGGATCCCCACCTACCCCACCTCTTCTTCTCTCCTCTTCACACCTTTCCATAACACTCTTCCCCAAATACCCTTGACCAATCCCATCAATAACTCTTCCCCAAATACACTTCACCTATCAAATCCTACCCTCTTCCCCATATTCTCTTCACCACTCACATCCATCCATCATAAAACCCCACCTACCCCACCATTCAAATTCAAACCATTTCCCTCCCAAACCCACCCCTTCATGACTGAATTCCCCCTCTCTCCTACCCTATAAATACCCCTCCTCACTACATTCAATTTTACAAATCATACACACTACAACCCCCTTGTCCGAACCCATTCTTCACCTCCATCTCCTCTATTTCTTCTTCTTCTACTCATTTCTTTCTTCTTTTGCTCGAGGATGAGCAACCATTCTAAGTTTGGTGTAGGAAAAGTTAAAGCTTTTTGTCTTTCCATAACTATTAATGGAACCTAAGGCCGGAGAATCCTCTAGAAAGAGGAAAGGGAAGGCGATTGCTTCCACCTCTGAGTCATGGGAGATGGAGATATTTATCTCAAAGGTCCATCAAGACCACTTCTATGAAGTTGTGGCCAAGAAAAAGGTGATCTCTGAGGTCCCCTTCAAGCTCAAAAAGAGTGAGTATCCGGAGATCCGACATGAGATTCAAAGAAGAGGTTGGAAAACTCTCACCAACCCCATTCAACAAGTCAGAATCTTAATGGTTCAAGAGTTCTATGCCAATGCATGGATCACAAAGAACCATGATCAAAGTATGAACCCAAACCCAAAGAATTGGCTCACAATGGTTCGGGGGAATTACTTAGATTTTAGTCCAGAAAATGTGAGGTTGGTATTCAACTTGCCAATGATGCAAGGAGATCCTCACCTTTTCACTAGAATGGTCAACTTTGACCAAAGGTTGGACCAAGTCCTTAGGGACATTTGTATGGAAGGAGCTCAATGGAAGAGAGACTCAAGAGGCAAGCTGGTTCAACTAAGAAGGCTTGACCTCAAACTCGTGGCTAGGGGATGGTTGGAGTTCATCCAACGCTCTATCATTCCTACTAGACCGGGCTATCATGATCCATAGCATCATGATTGGAGAGGAAGTAGAAGTTCATGAGATCATATCCCTAGAACTCTACAAGGTGGCGGATAAGCCCTCTACCTTGGCAAGGTTAGCCTTTCCTCATCTCATATGTACCCTATGCAATTTAGCTGGAATTGTCATAGAGGAAGATATCCTCATTGAAGAAGACAAGCCCATAACTAAGAAGAAGATGGAGTAAACAAGAGAGCCCACTCATGGACCTCAACAAGAGCATGAGGAAGTTTCTCATCATGAAATCCCTGAGATGCCTCAAGGGATGCACTTTCCTCCACAAAACTATTGGAAGCAAATCAACACCTCCTTAGGATAATTGAGTTCTAACATGGGGCAACTAAGGATGGAGAACCAAGAGCATTCCATCCTCCTCCATGAAATTTGAGAAGACCAAAGAGCCATGAGGGAGGAGCAACAAAGGCAAGGAAGAGACATAGAGAAGCTCAAGCACTCCATAAGATCTTCAAGAGGAAGAACTAGCCGCCATCACTAAGGTGGACCCGTTCTTTAATTTCCTTATTTTTATTTTTCTGTTTTTCGAATTCCATGCTTTATTTTGGTTTATATTTGTATCTTTATTACATGATCATTAGTGTCTAGTGTCTATGTCTTAAAGCTATGAATGTCCTATAAATCCATCACCTTTCTTAAATGAAAATTTTTTTAATTGGAAAAGAACAAGAAATGCATGATTTCGAATTCTATCTTGAAATTAGTTTAATTATTTTGATGTTGTGGCAATACCTTTTGTTTTCTGAATGAATGCTTGAACAGTGCATATTTTTGAATTTTTTGTTTATGAATGTTAAAATTGTTGGCTCTTGAAAGAATAATGAAAAAGGAGAAATATTATTGATAATCTGAAAAATCATAAAATTGATTCTTGAAGCAAGAAAAAGCAGTGAACACAAAAGCTTGCGAAAAAAAATATGAAAAAAAAAAAGAAAAAAAAGCGAAAAAAAGAAAAAAAGAAAGAAAAAGAAAAAGCAAGCAAAAAAAGCCAATAGCCCTTTAAACCAAAAGGCAAGGGTAAAAAGGATCCAAGGCTTTGAGCATTAATGGATAGGAGGGCCCACAGGAATAAAATCCTGGCCTAAGCGGCTAAATCAAGCTGTCCCTAACCATGTGCTTGTGGCGTGAAGGTGTCAAGTGAAAAGCTTGAGACTGAGGCGGTTAAAGTCGTGGTCCAAAGCAAAAAGAGTGTGCTTAAGAGCTCTAGCCACCTCTAACTGGGGACTCTAGCAAAGTTGAGTCACATTCTGAAAAGGTTCTCCCAGTTATGTGTCTGTGGCATTTATGTATCCGGTGGTAATACTGGAAAACAAAATGCTTAGGGTCACGGCCAAGACTCATAAAGTAGCTATGTTCAAGAATCAACATACTGAACTAAGAGAATCAATAACACTATCTGAATTCTGAGTTCCTATAGGTGCCAATCATTCTGAACTTCAAAGGATAAAGTGAGATGCCAAAACTGTTCAGAAGCAAAAAGGCTACAAGTCCCGCTCATCTAATTGAAACTAATTTTCATTGATAAGTTTGGAATTCATTGTATATTCTCTTCTTTTTATCCTATTTTGTTTTCAGTTGCTTGGGGACAAGCAACATTTTAAGTTTGGTGTTGTGATGAGCAGATAATTTATACCCTTTTTGGTATTATTTTTACATAGTTTTTAGTATGATTTATTTACTTTTTATTCTATTTTTACTAGATTTTATGCAAAAATCATATTTCTGGACTTTACTATGAGTTTGTGTATTTTTCTGTGATTTCAGGTATTTTCTGGCTGAAATTGAAGGACCTGAGCAAAAATCTGATCCAGAGGCTGAAAAAGGACTACAGATGTTGTTGGATTCAGACCCTCCTTCACTCGAAGTGGATTTTCTGGAGCTACAAAAGTCCAATTGGTGAGCTCTCAATTGTGTTGGAAAGTAGACATCCTGGGCTTTTCAGTAATATATAATAGTTCATACTTTGCCCGAGATTTGATGGTCCAAACTGGTGTCCAAAGCCAACCTAAAACATCTTGGCGTAAAACGCCCAAACTGGCACCAGAATTGGAGTTAAACGCCCAAACAGGCACCAAAGCTGGTGTTTAACTCCAGGAACAGCCTATGCACGAAAAAGCTTAAATGATCAGCCCAAGCACACACCAAGTGGGCCCCGGAAGTGGATTTCTGCACTATCTGCACTTAGTTACTCATTTTCTGTAACCCTAGGCTACTAGTTTCGTATCAAAACTACTTTTAGAGATTTATTTTACGTCTTTGGTTAATCTTATGATATCATAGACCATTGTTCATATTTTGGAGGCTGGCCTCACGGCCATGCCTAGACCTTTTTCACTTATATATTTTCTACGGTGGAGTTTCTACACCCCATAGATTAAGGTGTAGAGCTTTGCTGTTCTTCATGAATTAATGCAATTACTACTATTTTTCTATTCAATTCATGCCTACTTATTCTCCAAGATATACTCTGGTTCTTAATTTAGTTAAGTCAGAATGAAGGGGTGACCCGTGACAATCACCCAATCTTCGTTACTCGCTTAGCCAAGATCGTGTGCCTGACAACCACAAAGTGGTCTACATGATGTTCAATGTAGTCATTGGATGACAGCTAGAGTATACTCTCTTGGATATCTAATACACGGACTGATTCCATGAGATTAGTATCTTCGTGGTATAGGCTAGAATTATTGGCAGCCATTTCTGGGATCCGAAAAGTCTAAACCTTGTCTGTGGTATTCCGAGTAGGATCTGGGAAGGGATGACTGTGACGAGCTTCAAACCTGCGAATGTTGGGCACAAGTGATAGTTTGCAAAAGGATCAATGGATTCTATTCCGATGCTAGCGGGAACCGATAGATGATTAGCCATGCGATAGCTGTGCCTGGTATTTTTCATCCGAGACGAGAAATCCGACAGTTGATTAGCCGTGCAGAAATCGTAGAGGACCATTTTCACTGAGAGGATCTTACAGCTTGCCATGGAAGGAGGTAACGCATGATTGGAAGAAGGCAGTAGGAAAGCAGAGGTTCAAAAGCAACAAAGCATCTCCAGACGCTTATCTGAAATTTCCACCAAGGAATTACATAAGTAACTTTATTTTATTTTATGTTTTATTTATATTTTAATTATCAAAACCTCATAACCATTTGAATTTTCCTGACTGAGATTTACAAGGATGACCATAGCTTGCTTCATGCCGACAATCTCCGTGGGATCGAACCTTATTCACGTAAGGTATTACTTGGACGACCCAGTGCACTTGCTGGTCAGTTATGCAGAGTTATGTAGAAGTGTTGAGATCACGATTCTATGTACCAGTGGGATAATCTTCTTACAGTCGATGGCGGTTGGCTTCTCATCTGCAAGCTCCCAGGGTACCTTAGCTCAGCGGTCCAGCTGAGTGATCAAATATGGGAAGGACAGAGTACCTCTGACATGGACCCTGGCCATGTAGTACCGGATAAAACAGGGAAGATATAGGTCCTTGCCCTCCATCACACACCAAATGAGGGTAATCATGGCAGTTGGCACCTCAGTCTCATGAGTGCTCGGCATCACATAGTTGCTCAGAATTTGCTGCCATAGCCGAGCCTCATCATTCAGATTGATAAGCTTCATTCCCTTTGGGGTTGTTGTTGTCTTACCCATGACCCATGGGACAGTAGGATCAAGAGCTATAGTCCGCTTTACGGCGTCCCAGTCAAACCTCATAAATCTCATATCCTCCTCAGCCTGCTGATAACCATCCGGCTGATCAGATTTAGGTAGGAGCTGGAGGATATCTTCAATTACTTCCTCAGTAACCAGAATTTGTTTGCCTCTGAGCTGCACGGCATCTAGGGTCGTTTTAAAGTAGTTGCAGTAGAATTCTCTGATCTAGGATGCATTGACCTCAGTCAAGTTCCTTTCCAGGAAGAACCAGCCTCTCTGTTTTATTTGTTCTGAGGTGTATTATTGTAGTTCTTCTGGAATTTTGAGGGTCTTTTCCAGGTATAGGTTCCTTGAAGTTGCAAAGACTGGATACTTCAGCTCACAGTATCTGTTGGCAAACTTGACTAGGTCTGTGGCGGGCAGTAGCTGATTAGCCTTTTCCTGTGGGGTAAAATTCTTCTCCCGCCAGGAATCATCATGGAGGATATCCAAAATAGTAGTAGAGAATTTGCCTATATTTTTTCCTGTGATTGCTTTGGTTTTCCCTTTGCCTTTAGGGTTGGACATCTTGAAAAGCAGAGGTTCCAGGATACAGATTACTAAACTAAAGCAGAAAAATAGGTAAGCAAATAGTATTTGAGCAATATAAGCATAGAGGGGCAAAAGAGGAATAAAAGAGCAATATAAGCAAGAAGTGAGTTAAATATATGTAAAATTTTGGATTGTATTCAAGTTAAAAGTCAGAGAATAAAAATCACAATCCAAAATCTATGATATGCAAAATTCTTGTTTATCAGGAACAACAGTAATCATGCCTTGAAATTGTTTGAAAGTAGTTAGTTGAAAACTAAAAGAGAAGTTAGAAAGTTAAAGCAGTTAGAGTTAAAAAGTGAAGTTAAAGTAAGTGTCATGGTAATGCGGTTCTTAATTAACAAAAATTGCACAAACTTGAAAAATAAGCAACTCACAATCAAGTAGATATTGCAGATTATTGATGATAAATCATATAAATAAAAGAATTGCAAAATGAAAATGAAATCATCAATAATGTTATTCAACTAAGAATGGAACCAAAAAGAGGAAGAATGCTCGCCCATTCATCCATGAATTGGCTTGGGTGAAACCAATTAGTGCAATACTTGAAATTGCCAAAACCAATTCATGAATCGGAGTGGAGTGAAACAATTTCCGAAAAAAATCGGACAGCATTCTGGCTAAAAATTGGACATTCCCGGGTAATAAACAGCAGCAGAAACAGTTCATATGACATTAAAGTGGTGCATAAAAGAGTAACAATTAGAAAGTCACATGAATTCAGAATAAACAAACTCAATCTGCAGCAAGAAATGCAATTCAGGTTGAATTATGTGTAAACAACATTAAACAGTAAAGAACAGCATATGAACAGCATCATCATCATAGCAGATTCAAAATTGTAAAACAGATAAAAAAATAGCAAGAACGGCACAATTATCAGACCTAAATCCACTAACCACATCCTAGCTACCTAACCACCTAAAATCCACTACAAACAGGCATCTCTAACTATCCTAATTTGAACATAATTTGAAAAATATGCAATTAACTAACTAACTAGGAAAGGAATCGATGTGCGGCGGAACCTGGTGGGCACAGTAACAGATATTAGACGCAGAGAGATGGTTGTGGTGTGGTAGTGGTGGTGGTGGCGCTGGAAGGCGGCAGGGCGGTGGTGGTTCGGGTGGCACAGGGGATGAAAGAGGTCGGAGAAGAGAAGAAGAAGAAGGGGGCGAGGAGGGTAAGGGTTGTGGGGGTGGTGGTGGCCGGCGGTTCTGGGTGGTGGCGGCGGGATTGGTTCGGCTCGGTGGGGCAGGTGGCCATGGAGGAGGAGGTGGTAGGGGGAAGAAGAGGAATAAAAGGAGAGAAAGAGTGGTGCGGCGAGGGGGTGGCAACGGCAGCGCTCCGGTGGGCTGGGCGGGGGCGCGACGCGGAGGTGGTAGTTGCAGAGGGGAAGAGAGAGTGTAGAGGGAAGGCTGTGAGCGAGGGATGGGGGGAAAAAGGGTGACGCGAAGAGGGCTAAGGTTCCGCGTCGGGGGTAAGTGGATTCAAATCCACGCAAACGTGTTAGTCACGCGAACGCGTGATTGAGGCGGAGACGAAACGACGCGGACGCGTCATTGACACGAACGCGTGAGCGTGGGATAATGAAAATGATGCATACGCGTGAAGCACACGTACGTGTCGACTAGAATTGTGCTAAACGCACAAATCCAGCGTCATTTTGGCACAACTCTCTATTTCAATTGAGGGGGCAATAATTTCCACGCGACGCGTACGCGTCGCCCACGCTTACGCGTGGTGTGTGTGAAGTGAAAGTGACGCATACACGTCTTTGACGCGTACGCGTGGCCCGAATTATGCCTAACACATATCAGCCGCACGATTCCAGCCCAACTTTTTGGGCGTTGGATTGTGACGTCGATTTAGAGTCGATGCCCACGCGTAGCCCATGTGCACGCGTGAGGTGTTTTTTTTTTATGCAGTATGCAAGATGCAGATGTTATGAATGATTCTAGGGAAAATGAAATAAAATAAAATGAAACTAAAACAAACAAAACGAAATAAAATTAAAATTGAAAAAGGAACGATCATACCGTGGTGGGTTGTCTCCCACCTAGCACGTTTAGTTAAAGTCCTTAAGTTGGACATTTGATAAGCTCATTGTTATGGCGGCTTGTGTTTGAACTCATCCAGAAATCTCCACCAACGCTTGCAATTCCAATAGCCTCTGGGGTCCCACACTAGGCACGTAAAGCCTTTGAGCAAGTTAACGCAGGTTTTCAGGCTCCAGGAGTATTGATTGTCAGGATAAATTCCAGGATCCCAAACTTTGCTTCTATACCCGTCTTCGCTGTTATCTTCATTATTCCAACCGGGCAGTACACAACCTGAATTTCCACTGAGATACCCAAACTTCTTCCGAAATTCATTCAATCGAGCTCTATACCAATCCTTGCACTTCCATTTGGAGCGTGGAACCGTATTGAACTTTGGATGCCAGCTCCTATTGCTAACCATCTCTCACTTACTCTTAAAGCCACAAAGAGCTCTAAGCTGGCCATCGGTCTCAAGCAAGCCATATTCAAGTGGAAAGGTAAAGATAAAGGCTAAGGATTTTACCCACTTGAAGTTTGTATTAGGTGGTAATGGCCGTGGGAGAGGTGTTTCCAGTGGTTCCTCAAGCTCTACTTCCTTGTACTCCTCTGTGAATTCTTCCATTTCCTGACAGACCTCTTCAATTGCAACCTCGTCTTGATCAAAGTCTTTAATTTCTTCCTCATCACTTAAGTCATAAGTTGGAGGTTGAGAAAAGTCCACCTCCACATCATCCTCCTATTCACTTGGGGAAGATTCTTCTAGCTCAAAGAGTTCAATTGTGACTGCGAGGTCATCATTAGGAGAACTTGATTCATGATCATCATTACCAAGGAAAATTGCTTCTTGATCTGTTCCATCTAGTTCTTCATAAGATACATGCTTTGGGGGTTGTGCACTATCCTCCTTAGCATCGGTTGCAAATTTCTTAATGGGATTCTCTACAATTTTTTATTCCCATGGAGGTTCAGCGTCTCCTAAGTCTTCAACCAATTCTTCTTCTTCGATAATTGTAGCTTCCTCCACTTGTTCCAGTACAAAGTCATGTTCCATGCTGTCCATCGGAGCTTCTAGTGTCTCCTTCGTACTGGGGGCTAATCGGTTTATCGCTTGCTCCAATTGATGAAGGGTTGCATGAAATTGGTTCACTGTGTTCTTGAGATGGTCCTGTGCTTCTTGGTTTGATGGACATGGACATGGTGCATATGGAAGTGGTGGTTCTTGGGAGTAATTGGATTGGAGTTGGGGTGGATAAGGGTTAGGGGCATATAGAGGTGAATGGTTGTGGTTGGCTTGTGAGTATGGTGGTTCAAAGCTATGTTGAGGAGGTGGTTTATAGGCGTATGATGGGGCATGTTGGTAACCACAAGGGGGTCCACCATATCTATCATCTTGGTACGCATCTCGGAATGGCTCTTGACCATACTAACCTGGTGGAGGTGGTTTGTCACGAAGGGGTCCACCATAACTATTGTCTGGGTATGCATCGTAGAATGGTTGTTGTCCCTGGTACCTTGGAAAGTATTGTTGCCGAAAGGGTTGATCAGATCCTCATGGCTCCTTCCATCTTTGATTGTTTTGACCTTGATGCATGTTCCTATTATAGCTTCCATTCCTTTCAACAACATTAGAACCAAACTCAAAGTGATGGGGGTGAAAACTCATAGTAGCTAATAAAAATTAAAATTAAAAACAAAAAAATAAAATCAAATAAACAAGCAAAAGAAAATATTTACAATAACCAATAATAAGGCACACAAATGCTCCCCGGCAACGGCGCCATTAATTTGATACAAAAAGTTGTTGTGGGTAAGGAATTTCACAAAATATTTACGTTGCAAGTATAGCTCCAAACCAACAAACATCTCTCGCATCAAATTAAATTTTGGTTGTCACAAGTAACAAACCCCAAATAAGAATTAACCGAAGTATTTAAACTCCGGGTCGTCTCACAAGGAATTACAATGAAGTGCTCAATTATTGGCTATAGAGGGGGTAAGGGGGTTGATTTTATTTTTTTGCAAGAAAATAAATGACAAGAAAAGCAAAGAGAGCAATTAAGGAAAGCAATTAATAAAGAGAGACATTCATGGCAAGGTTTGAGATCATAGGCTTTCTATCCTAGTCATACAATGATTAATTCATCTTATTTAGTCAACTCCAACAAATGGAAGAAGGTATCATGTTATCTTCACATAGGGAGAAAGTCAAACAAGATTAATCAATCATACCACAATAATAAACAAGAATTTATTTTATTTCGTCATCTCCAACATTGGAAGAAGGTGTAAGTTATCTTCCATGAGAGAAAGTCAAACAAGATTAGTTAATCTCAAATCAAAAGTCCTAATCAACTTACTAATCGGATTAGCAAAAGATTAGCGTCATTGAAAATGATATTAACTAACAACTCTAGATCACCAACATAAGTTGGGTTTTCATGACTCAAGATTGCCTAATTACTCTTTCCAAGCCAAGAATGCTCAAAATCTACTCTAAAGTCCAACCAAGCATTTTATCAAACACTTGGAAGGCATAAAAGGAAAGCATAATAAATGACAAGAAATAGTAAAATCTACCAACTATAAATTTCAAGGAAAGTAAATCAATAATTCAAATCATCAATTAAAAGAACATCAACATTAAATTTCATTAAATGTAAACAAGATCCAACATGAGTATTCATAAACATAAAGAGACATAAAAGTGAAATTAACATAAAAACTAAGAAGAATAGAGTAGTAAAAACAAGAAATTGGAAAAGAAACAAGATGAAATCAAGAAATCATGCCTAGATCTAAGATGGATTAACCTAACCTAATTCTAGAGAGAAGAGGGAGCTTCTCTCTCTAGAAACTAAACTACATGATGCTATACTACCAAACAATTGCTCCCCGACAACGGCGCCATTTTGATGAACGGACTTTTGTGTGGTTTAGAATTCACAATTGATTCTCGTTGCAAGTATAGTTTCTAAACCAATCAATAATCCTTTCATACAAAAGATTGTTTGTCACTACAACAAACCCCTAAATTTATAAACCGAAGTATTGAACCTCGGGTTGTTCTCCCTAGGAATTGCAATAAAGTGTTCTTGTTATTGGTTATGAGGTATGTTTTGGGATTTTTGGGATAAGAGACATGAAATGTAAATGGCAATGAAAATAAACTAATAACTAAAAAGACCTTGGCAAGGTTTGGTTGTCAAGGATCTCTATCCTAATCACTAACCACAACATGAGAATTGGCAAGGATCAATCCTACTAAGTTAACCCCTAACTAATAGTAGAGGAAAGTCAAGTGAGCTATATCAATCCAAGTCCATAAGTCCTAGTTCTACACCTAATCAATTGGTGAGATCTAGCATTAATGGCTCCCAATCATCAATTACTAGGACATTAGTGACTCAAAAGTTCCTAAGTTACCTTCTCAAGCCAAGAGCACAAAATTCTACTCTAAGATCCAACCAAGCATTTTATCAAACACTTGGAAGGCATAAAAGGAAAGCATAGTAAAATTGCAAGGAATATAAATCTACACTACTCAATTGTAAGGAATTAAACGACAATAAAGCAAATCAATGATAAAAGAGCATGAATCATAAATTGCATTAAAAGAAAATAAGGAAGAGTGCATCAACAACAAAGTAAGCAACTACAAGAATGAAATACAAAATTAGAGAGACGAAAAGTAGAGGAACAAGAAATTGTAAAGAAAAGGTAAATCAAAGCATGAATTAAACCTAGATCTAAGAAATTCTAATCCTAATTCTAGAGAGAAGAGGGAGCTTCTCTCTCTCTAGAAACTAAACTACATGATGCAAAAACTTCAACCAAATGCTCTCCCTTTTGCTCAAGCTTGAATTCTGCATGAAATAGCATTAGAAATGAGTTGGGTTGGGCCCAAAGTGCTTCAGAAATCACTGGGGGCGAATTCACTTTAGTGGGCCACGGCAGCATCGGCGCGCACGCGTACATGGCACGTGCGCGCCCCTGAACGCAAAATAACATATTGCAAATTTTATATTATTTTGAAGCCCCGGATGTTAGCTTTCCAACACAACTAGAACCGCCTCATTTGGACCTTTGTAGCTCAAGTTATGGTCGATTGAGTGTGAATAGGTCGGACTTGACAACTGTACGGTTCCTTCATTTCTTCATAAGTTCTCCCACTTTGCATGCTTTTCTCCTCATTTCTTCCATCCAATACTTACCCTGTGAACCTAAAATCACTCAACAAATACATCAAGGCGATGAATGGAATTAAAGTGAATTGAATTTAGCTATTTTAAGGCCTAAAAAGCATGTTTTCACATTTAAGCACAAATCAAGGGAGAATTGCAAAATCATGCTATTTCATTGAATAAATGTGAGAAAAGGTGATAAAATCCCCCAAATTAAGCACAAGATAAACCACAAAATTGGGGTTTATCAAATCTTCCCACACTTAAACTAAGCATGTCCTCATGCTAAAATCAAGAAAGAAGCAAAGGGACATCAACATTTATTCAATGCAAACTAACTACATGCAACCTATCTATTTGAATGCATCCACTTAGTCAAAATAAATCAATTTCTAAGAATACATATACAAACACAAGGGCTAAGGCAATAGCAATCACTCAATTCACAATTGAATTGAATTATTAAAAAGATTTTACAAACTTGCAAGAAAAGAGATGATCATGGGTGGAAACATGTAATTGAGCAATCAAACCCTCACCGGATGTGTATCTGCTCTAGTCGCTCAAGTGTATGGGGTTGATTCACTCAATTCTCCCCTAATCATAAGATTTGTTTTTCATCTAACAATCAACAATTACTTTATGCATGCATACAAACATCATGAGGACTTTCCCATAGGTTGTAATGGGGCTAGGGTCAAGGTAGGATGCATATGGTCAAGTGAGCTTGAAATTCGAATCTTTGATTAACTTAAACTTCCCACCTAACCTATGACAACCTATACAATTCTAAACAAACCTAACTACCCATTCTTCACTTTTTCACACACTCATGCATTCTCTTTTTGATCACCACCCATATGCATTGACTTTTATTGAGCCTTGCTTTGGGGCATTTTGTCCCCTTTTTATTGCAATTCTTTGTCCTTCTTTTTCTATTTCTATTATTTATTTTCTGTTTTTTTTTTTTTAGAAATATATACAAGAACATCAATGCATATGGAATATGAATTAAAAAGAATGCATGAGTATGTGAAAAAGTGGGAATCATGGTTAGCTAGGTTGTGTATTAGAATTGTATAGGTTGTTATATGTGTTTGGTGAGAGCTTAGGTTAATCAAAGATACAAATTTCAAGCTCACTTGACCATATGCATCCCTACCTTTATCCTAGCCCCATTACAACCTGTGAATAAGTCCTCATGATGAATGTATGCATGCATTGAATAATTGTTGATTGTTAGATGAAAAACAAATCTTGGAAAACATGAGTAGAAGAGAATTGAGTGATCGACCCTATACACTAGAGCGACTAGAGCGGATACACTTCTGGTGAGGGTTCGATGCTCAATTCCTTGTTCCCGGCTTTCATGAGCTTCTCTTCTTGCAAGTCTATTTGCACTTCAATTTGATATTCGAATTGGTAGGATTCATGAATCATCATATGATCTTAGCCCAACTTGCTTATATATGTTCTTGGAGATTAATTTACTTTTGACCAAGTAGGTAGAATCATTTTGCATTTAGTTGCATTCATATAGATAGGTGCATATAGTTTATTTGCATTGAATAAATGTTCATACCCCTTTTCTTGTCCTTCTTTATTCTTAGCATGAGGACATGCTCGGTTTAAGTGTGGGGAGATTTGATAAACCCCGATTTTATGATTTATCTTATGCTTATTTTGGAGGATTTTATCACCTTTTCTCACATTTATTCAATGAAATAGCATGGTTTTGCAATTCTCTCTGAATTAGTGCTTAAATGTGAAAACATGCTTTTTAGGCCCTAAAATTGGTGATTTTAATTCACTTTAATTCCATTCGATACCTTGATGTGTTTGGTGAGTGATTTCAGGTTCATAAGGAAAGTATTGGATGGAAGAAGTGAGGAGAGAAGCATGCAAAGTGGGAGAACTCATGAAGAAATGAAGGAACCGTAAAGCTGTCAAGCCTGACCTCTTCGCACTCAATTGGCCATAACTTGAGCTACAGAGGTCCAAATGAGGCGATTTCAGTTGCGTTGGAAAGCTAACATCCGGGGCTTCGAAATGATATAAAATTTGCCATATTTTACTTCACGTTCAGGGGCGCGCACGCGCCATGTACATGCGCGTGCCGATGGAGCACGTGGGTCCACTAAAGAGAAATCGCCCCCAGCGATTTCTAGCTCATTTTGGACCCAATCTAACTTATTTCTGATGCTATTGAATGCAAGGATTGAAGGGGGAATGAACCAAGTAGTCATAGTTTAGTTTTCATCATGTTTTAGGTAGAATTCTAGAGAGAGAAGCTATCTCTTCTCTCTAGATTTAGGATAGCAATTAGGGTAAAGTTAGGTTAATCACTCTCAAATTCATCTTTCAATTCTTGTTTTGATTTCAATTCTCTTTACATTTTAGTGTTCTATTGTCTTAATCTTCTTAGTTTCTCTTGTTAATTTCATGTTTTGTTCTCTTTTATGTTGATGAACATTGTTGGATCTAATTTTCTTTTAATGCAATTTTATGTTTTCATGCTCTTCTATGTTTATCTTCATTGTTATTGTTGATCTCTTGCTTATGATAGTTATGGGTTTTGTTAATTCTTACATTTTATGATGTTTACTTTTCTTGCACTCTAGGTGTTTGATATAATGTTTCCTTTAGTTCTTGAGTAACTTTCTTGACTCTTGGCCTAGGCCAAGGGAATTGAGTGACCTTAAGTCATTGGGTCTCAGTGATTTGGTGATTTGAGAATCTTTGGTGATCAATTTGATACTCATTGACACCAACCCACTACTAATCTAATTAGTAGATAGGTTGGGACTTATGGGTTGATGTGATCAAGCCTATTTGACATACCTCAAGCTTAGGAGTAGATATTACGTACTTAAAGCTTTTGGAGGTAGACTTAATAGGTTGGACCCTCATAATTATCAATATTTGGTATGTAGACAAGGATGGTGATCTCAATTACCTATGTCTAGCCAAGAGTTCTTTTCCATTTCTTTTGTTAGTTCATTGTTTATTTACTTTTCTTGCCATTTATTTTCTTGCCAAAACACAAAATCAAAACCCCTTACCCCTTTATAGCCAATAATTGAGCACTTCATTGCAATTCTTTGTAAGACGACCCGGAGTCTAAATACTCCGGTTAATTTTCATTGGGGTTTGTACTTGTGACAACCAATATTTTTGCATGTGAGAATTCTTTGTCGGTTTAGAACTATACTTGCAACGAGATTTCATTTGTGAAATTCTAGACCGTACAAAGAAATCGAGCATCAAAATGGCGCCATTGCCGGGGAATGGTTGCAACGTATGCCTTGATATTGGTTATGTGAATATGTGAATATTGTAGATATTTTAATTTCTTTCAACACTTAGCTATAGTTTAGATTTCTTTTATATTTGTGCTATGACTCTCGAGTTTGATGACTCGGTCTCAACCGAATTCTAGCTTAGCCGATTTTGATCCCGAGATTGAAAGAACTTTGTTACATACTCGGCAAGCTAGACAGCGGTTGGATTATACGACTAGTACTTCGGCCTCTCTTGAGGAACATACCAAATCACTAGGTGGTACCAAGAGTGACTTGGAGTCCGCTACTTCCTATTCTTCTGTTGGCACTAATAATACGTCTTTACATCCTACAGGTGAGCCACACATGGCGGAGCCACGACGGATCACTTTGCATGAGCAAGGAGCTCCGGATATCATACTTCAACCGTTGCAAGCAAGGTATGCTAACCTTGATCCAAACTTTGAATTGAAGGGTAGCTTGATACATCTACTTCCTAAATATCATGGGTTGCTGGGCCAAGACCCCATCCGACATCTAAGAGATTTTCAAGTTGCTTGTTCTATGGCTCGAAGGCATGGAGCTGATGAGGTGGCTATCATGGTTTTTGCCTTCCCTTTCTCTCTTGAAGGGCAAGCAAAAACATGGTTTTATTCGCTACCGGATGAGATTGCTACTAATTGGGATTTTTTGAGAAGAGAGTTTCTAGATAAATTCTTTCCACCGGAGAAGACCGACTACATCCGGAAAGAGATTTCGGGCATAATGCAAAGAGACCAAGAGAGTTTGTATGAGTATTGGTCTCGGTTCAAGAGGCTATTAGAATCTTGTCCGCATCATGGAATGAACACTCACTTGCTCATTAGCTACTTCACCGGAGGTCTTTGTGTGGAAGATAGAAGATTGCTTACCGCTTCTAGCGGTGGTTCCCTTTCGAAAAACAAGACAAAGGGAGAAGCTTGGAATTTGATAAAGGATGTTGCCGAGACTACACAACACACAAGGGTGAGAAGTAATCCTCTCAAGGGTGTGGTAGAACCATCTCCTTCCGAATCAAGTCTAACCAAAGCACTTGGGGATATGACTACCATCCTTACCCAAATACAAAAGGATCAAAAGGAATACTACTCCATCCAAGCCGTCGAAGCCCCGCCTCCGGTTGCTCAACTTGAAGGTCCTCCTAGGATTTGTGGTTTGTGCTCTAGCACCACACATTACACCAATCAATGCCATCAAATTCAAGAGGAACATGCTCTTGTAGTAGCTAATGTGAATTACAACAACCGTCCACCTTACCCTTCTCAAGGCCAAAACAATTACCATCAAGGTGGTAATCAACATCAAGGGGGGAGGGATAATGCACAAGGAAGCAATCAAAACCAAAGATGGAACAACTCTTCTTCTCCCCACAACAACAACCAATCTTCATCCCAATACCACCATAACAACACCAACTACCAAGCCAACCAAGGCCACTCCAACCAAAACTAAAACAACTACACCAAGTACCAAGCACCACACCATAGACAACAAAACCAAATTCAAACTCCTCCATCTTCCAACAATCAAGTTGATGAGCTTAGAGCCGCCATGGAGAAGCGAGATGAGAGTAACAAGGCTCAATTCGATGCCTTGGGCACTCAATTGGCTAACCTCACCAACATACTCTCAAAGATGACCATGTCCAACCAAACACCAACTCCCAGCAACAACACCAACCAACCCTCAAGTTCCTCCAACCTTCCATCCCAACCCCAACCAAACCAAAGAGCGGTCTCAACGCCATCACTCTACGGTTGGGAACTACATTAGAGGAGATACCTCCAAGGGTCATGGGAGACATTCATGAGGAAGAAATGGTTGTTGAAGCTACACATGAAAAGGAGGTGGTAGACAAAAGGCATGAGAAAGAAGGAGTAAACCTCAAGGAACCCAAGAGGAAAGCTATAGTGGATGAGTCCATTCCTATTTCATTCCCTTCCATGGTGAAGAAGGCGAAGAAAACACCAAAATTTGATTTGAACATGCTTCAAGTGTTCAAGAAGGTTGAGGTAACCATACCCCTTCTTGATGCTATTCAACAAATTCCGAAGTATGCAAAATTTTTGAAAGACTTGTGTACACACAAAGATAGGATAGGAGAATTGGAGACATTATCCTTGGGTAGTTCAATTTCTTCCTTGATGGAACCTATTCCAAAGAAATGTGGTGACCCTGGACCTTGCTTAGTGTCTTGTTGTATTGGTGGACGCACTTTCCATGATTGTATGTGTGACTTGGGAGCTCTGAAGGAGAGGATAGTGACGGTTTCGGTTCCGACGGCCCTTTGCGCATTGTTCGTAGCACAGAGGACCGTGCTAATTCTTAAGTGTGGGGAGGTTGTTCGACCGATCTCCATGGGTAACAATATCTTCCCTTCAATACCCATGGATTTATTTGCTTAGTAGTTAGTACATTGCATGTGTAGTTAGTTTTTCTTGTAAATATTCCTTGCATGATAGTTAGTTTCTATAGAGTTACTTGGTCAAAACAATAAATTCTTTTCCAAGAAACTGTGCCTTGGGGTACCCTACCCTACCAAATTTTTGAAAATTTTTGCAGTAAACTTGCTTTAAGAATGTATTTTGGAACATAGTGATTGAGCTAAGAACACAAGCATGAAAGTTTTGAGCCTATTGCATGGTTACATCTTCTAACCATTAATTCCATTCTTGTGTGCATATCTCTCTCTCTATGATTGTGATCCTTGCTTTGTCTGATTCTATATATCCATTACTTTGTGTATGAATGCATTTACATGATTGAGGCCATCATTTCAATAGTCACTTTTCCCCAAATGGCCTTAACCCTCTTATATACCATTGCTAACCAATTTTGAGCCCATAATAAACCCTTCTTTGTTCTTAAATAGAGCACATCAACAACCCTAAGCGAAAAACCATGAATGTCCCTAATTTAGATCCTTAATTGGCTTAGGTAAGTTAGGATGTGTATCATTCAATTAGGGTATACTTGGGAAATTTGGGTAGATATATAGGTGTGTACTTGTAGTGTAATTGAAAATTCTAGGATTTGGAAACATATCCATGCATTGAATGATTGGACTATATACATTGAAACTTTTGTTCACAAGGCCCCAAGAAAAGGGGATAAAAATTAAAAAAAAAGATAGAAGAATGAAAAATGGGCACCGACGCGCCAGCGCACTGTACGCGCCAGCGCATTGTGCGCGCGTGCGCCGGTGGCGCAGTTCTACCTCTTGGGCCAAATACCCGAGAGTTATGCCCATTCCGTGCCCAACTAGCGCCAGGAACTCACGCGTCCGCGTACTTGCCGCCTGCGCGCACCATTACAATTTTACCATCGACGCGCAAGCGCACTGTGCGCGCGCACGCCGATGGCGACATCTGGGCTCCCTGGTACAAAAACCAGAGAGTTGTGCCACATTTGGGCCAACCTGATGCCAGAACTAACGCATTCGTGCGTTGTGCGCGCTTGCGTCAGCCGCGAAATCTTGCAAGCACGCGTCCGCGCAAGGTGTGCGTCCACGCGCCTGCGCCATTCACCAACTCTGGTACAAAATCCAAAGACTTATGCCAACTTTGTGCCGCTTCTGTGTTAGGGGCACAACTCCCCTCACGCGTGCACGCCACTGCCGCGCATGCGTCCCTTGCTAACACCCTTACCGACGCGCCAGCGCACTGTGCGCGCGCGCCGGTTACGCGAAGCAGTTTTATAACTTTGCGCCCTGTTCTGTTTCCCACTTCCCAACCCCTTTTCTTTCTTAATTCCCCTTTTCTTCTTCCCCCATCACACCCCCTCTTCTTCTTCTTCTTCCACAATCCACACCCTTGTCTCCGGCTACTCACCGGTGACAACCACCTCTTCCGATGGCACTACACTTCTCCTATCTTCTTTCTCATCTTCACAAAAGAAGATTCAACCTTGTTCTCTTCTACTTCTCAAGGTTTCAACTCTTTCATTTTTTTTCTTTCATTATTTCTTCTAGTTAGATGCTTCTTGTTGCTTCACTTAGTTTCTCTTTTACTTACATGATGGTGTTTCTTGCTTTTTTTGTGTTTGCTTATTTTTCCTTTTTCCTTATTTTTCCATGGATGTTGAATTGAGTTTAATTTGTTTTAATAGATCTTTTGTCATTCTTTTTTCTTATCTTTGCCAATGTGTGATGTCTAGGTGATGATTGATGTTCCATTTTGGGCTTTGAATTGATTAAGTATCTCATAATTACTCTTTGCTTAATAATTGCACACCAAGTGTTCGAGGAAATGCATGAAGACCATTTTGGTTTTTTTTGACAATGTACTTTCAATTGGATGCTTCTCCTCATTCACTTGTTATCCTTTACACGCACTGAGTCCACTTTGCTTGCTAATTAGATACTCATTGAATATGACTTGCTCTTTGTTATGGATGCTTGAGAATACTCCTCTCATGCCACTGCATGCTTTACTTCCTCTTGCATCCCATGCCAAGTGTTGTGACCCATGTCTTTATGATTACTATCCTTCACTTGCATGTTTTTATTAAAATGATACTTTGGGTTTAATGTTTTCTTGTTTCCCTTCCTTTCTCAGGATGGCCACCACGAAAGGCAAGGCGAAAGCTCCAAGGAAACCAGCCGCAAGGAGGGCACCCCAAAGATCCACACATTAAAGGATAGAAGATCTTCACCGGAAGCTTGATAGATATGAGCGGCGCAATCAATGCCGATATACTTACATCAAGAAGCTTCTGCATTGTGTTACCCCTAGCATGGAGGAACCCGAAATATTCACATCCACCTCAAACCCGAGTGATGGGAGCATTTGTTTGAAGTTTTTGCATCATGTAGTTTAGTCTCTAGAGAGAGAAGCTCCCTCTTCTCTCTAGAATTAGGATTAGAATTTCTTAGATCTAGGTTTAATTCATGCTTTGATTTACCTTTCCTTTACAATTTCTTGTTCCTCTACTCTTCCTCACTCTAATTTTGTATTTCATTCTTGTAGTTGCTTACTTTGTTTTTGATGCACTCTTCCTTCTTCTATTTTCTTTTAATGCAATTTATGATTCATGCTCTTTTATCATTGATTTGCTTTATTGTCATTTAATTCCTTGCAATTGAGTAGTGTAGATTTATATTCCTTGCAATTTTACTATGCTTTCCTTTTATGCCTTCCAAGTGTTTGATAAAATGCTTGGTTGGATCTTAGAGTAGAATTTTGTGCTCTTGGCTTGGGAAGGTAACTTAGGAACTTTTGAGTCACTAATGTCCAAGTGATTGACGATTGGGAGCCATTAATGCTAGATCTCACCAATTGATTAGGTGTAGAACTAGGACTTATGGACTTGGATTGATATAGCTCACTTGACTTTCCTCTACTATTAGTTAGGGGTTAACTTAGTGGGATTGATCCTTGCCAATTCTCATGTTGTGGTTAGTGATTAGGATAGAGATCCTTGACCACCAAACCTTGCCAAGGTCTTTTTAGTTATTAGTTTATTTTCATTGCCATTTACATTTCATGTCTCTTATCCCAAAAAGCCTAAAACATACCTCATAACCAATAACAAGAACACTTTATTGCAATTCCTAGGGAGAACCACCCGAGGTTCAATACTTCGGTTTATAAATTTAGGAGTTTGCTGTAGTGACAAACAATCTTTTGTATGAAAGGATTATTGATTGGTTTAGAAACTATACTTGCAACGAGAATCAATTGTGAATTCTAAACCACACAAAAGTCCGTTCATCAAAATGGCGCCGTTGCCGGGGAGCAATTGTTTGGTAGTATAGCATCATATAGGTTAGTTTCTAGAGAGAGAAGCTCCCTTTTCTCTCTAGGTTAGGTTAATCCATCTTAGATCTAGGCATGATTTCTTGATTTCATCTTGTTTCTTTTCCAATTTCTTGTTTCTACTACTCTATTCTTCTTAGTTTTTATGTTAATTTCACTTTTATGTCTCTTTATGTTTATGAATACTCATGTTGGATCTTGTTTACATTTAATGAAATTTAATGTTGATGTTCTTTTAATTGATGATTTGAATTGTTGATTTACTTTCCTTGCAATTTGTAGTTGGTAGATTTTACTATTTCTTGTCATTTATTATGCTTTCCTTTTATGCCTTCCAAGTGTTTGATAAAATGCTTGGTTGGACTTTAGAGTAGATTTTGAGCATTCTTGGCTTGGAAAGAGTAATTAGGCAATCTTGAGTCATGAAAACCCAACTTATGTTGGTGATCTAGAGTTGTTAGTTAATATCATTTTCAATGACACTAATCTTTTGCTAATCCGATTAGTAAGTTGATTAGGACTTTTGATTTGAGAATAACTAATCTTGTTTGACTTTCTCCCTATGTGAAGATAACATGATACCTTCTTCCATTTGTTGAAGTTGACTAAATAAGATGAATTAATCATTGTATGACTAGGATAGAAAGCCTATGATCTCAAACCTTGCCATGAATGTCTCTCTTTATTAATTTCTTTCCTTAATTGCTCTCTTTGCTTTTCTTGTCATTTATTTTCTTGCAAAAATATAAAATCAACCCCCTTACCCCCTCTATAGCCAATAATTGAGCACTTCATTGAAATTTCTTGTGAGACGACCCAGAGTTTAAATACTTCGGTTAATTCTTATTTGGGGTTTGTTACTTGTGACAACCAAAATTTAATTTGATGCGAGAGATGTTTGTTGGTTTGGAGCTATACTTGCAACGTAAATATTTTGTGAAATTTCTTACCCACAACAACTTTTTGTATCACAGCGCCATTTTGACGAGAGGACTTTTGCCAATAAAGAATTTTTTTTATTAAAATAATCGCGTTTTAAGTATAGTTTCTAAACCAGCAGAGAATTCTTTCGTACAAAAGTTTGGTTGTCACAAGTAACAAAACCCAATAAAATTTATAACCGAAGTATTTAAACCTCAGGTCGTCTCTCAAGAAATTGCAGGGTAGTATGATTTATTATTGGTTATGGAAAAGTATCGTTGGGTTTTTGAAATAAGGAACAAGTAATTTAAATGGCAAGAAAAATAAATTAATAATTATAAAAACTCTTGGCAAGGTATGAGAACTGGAAATTTCATCCTAGTTATCCTTATCAGGTGTGATGAGAATTGTTTATTGCTCCCACTTAATTAACCCTTACTAAATAAAGGAAAGTCAAGTGGACTAATTAACTTGATTCCTCAAGTCCTAGTCAACTCCTATGGAAAGACTAGCTTTAGAGGGATCCAAACCAATCAGCAATTTCCAATTTTCCATCAACTGCTGAGTTTGATAACTCAAGTGTCACCAATTACTTAACCAAAGCAAAAAGGGAAAAATCTAAATTATTTATATCATAAATAGAAGAAAGCAATCATAAATCTGAAATACATCAATTTGCATTTAAACATAAATTCAAATCTAACATGGGAAGGTTCATAAGCCAATTTGGCAACATAAATAATTAACAAGTAAAAGGATTAGAGTAAATAAAAGTAGAAGAGAAACATAATTAAAGTAAAAGAACATTGAACCTGGAATGAAGAAATAACCATAAAATAAGAGAAATCCTAATTCTAAAACCTAAGAGAGAGGAGAGAGCCTCTCTCTCTAAAAAACATCTAAAACCTAAAATTATGAATAATGAATTTTGTATGAATTCTCTCTATTGATTCCCCCATTCTCTGGCTTCTATTCTGTGTTTTTGGGCTTGGATTTGGACCAAAAAAGGGTCCAGAAATCGCTGGGGGTGACTTTTGCAATTTTTGCATGTGGCGTCCGTCACGCGTGCGCATGGGTAACGCGTGCGCATCATTTGGAGATTTTTCTTGCCACGCGTACGCGTCAGTCACGCGTTCACGTCATTTATGCTCTGCTCTAGGCACGTGTCCGCGTCGTCCATGGTGTGCGTCACTGCCATTTTCTTCAAAACTCTATTTTTGTGCGTTCCTTCCATTTTTGTCTGTTTTCTTTCTGTCCTCTAAGTCATTCCTTCCCTATAAAGCCTAAAATTACTTAACACACAGATCATGGCATCGAATGGTAATAAAGGATAATTAAAATAATTATTTTTAAAGCATAGGAAACATGTTTTCACACATATCATAGAATAAGGAAGGAATTATAAAACTATGCAATTTATATGAATAAGTGGGTGAAGAATTGATAAAAACACTTAATTGAGCACATGATGAATCATAAAATAGGGGTTTATCAGCGTGCCTAGCGCAGAAGACGAGCGACGCGTACGCGTGACTGACGCATATGAATGACAAGGAATTTCGCCAAACGACGCGCACGCGTGACCTACGCATACGCATGACATGCGCCATGTGCAGAAAGTTGTAGAAAGCGCTGGGGGCAATTTCTGGGTTCCTTTTTGGCCCAATTCCAAGCCCGAAACACAGAATAGAGGCTGCAGAATTGGGGAATCACCCATGAATTCATTCATTCATCAATTACACACAACTTAGGTTTTAGACGTAGTTTTTAGAGAGAGAGGCTCTCTCCTCTTTCTAGGTTTTAGGATTTCTCTTAGTTTTAGATTTATTTCTTCTCAATTCCAGGTTCAATGTTCCTTTAATTTAGTTTCTCTTCTACTTTCAATTGTCTTAGCATTCTAGTTTATTTATCTTTCCAATTGAATTTATGAACTTTTCATGTTAGATTTGATTCTCTATTTAATGCAATTTGAGGTATTTCATATTTATGAGTGCTTTCTTTATTTGTTATCATTGATGCTTTTAATTGGTTATTTGGCTTTAATATTCCTTGCTAGTTTTCTATGCTTTTATGTTGTGCCTTCCAAGTGTTTGATAAAATGCTTGGTTGGACTTTAGAGTATATTTTTATGTTCTTGGCTTTGGTTGAGTAATTGGAGACTCTTGAGTTATCAAACTCCTTGTTGATTGATAATTGAAAGTTGCTGGTTGATTTGGATACCTCTAAAGCTAGTCTTTCCTTAGGAGTTGACTAGGACTTGAGGAATCAAATTGATTGGTCCACTTGACTTTTCTTCATAGTTAGATGTTAACTAAATGGGAGCAACGGACAATTCTCATCACAATTGATAAGGATAACTAGGATAGGTCATCCAGTTCTCATACCTTGCCAAGAGCCCTTCTTAGTTATTAATTTGCTTTCTTGTTATTTTATTTCCTTGTTCCTTATTTCAAAAACCCAAAAAGATATAATCTCATAACCAATTATAAGTAACACACTTCCCTGCAATTTCTTGAGAGACGACCCGAGGTTTGAATACTTCGGTTATTATTTTTATTGGGTTTGCTTAAGTGACAACCAAACTTTTGTATGAAAGGATTCTTTGTTGGTTTAGAAACTATACTAACAACGAGGATTTAATTGTGAAATTCTTTTCTAGCAAAGATCCGTTCGTCAAAATGGCGCCGTTGCCGGGGAATTGCAAACGTGTGCCTTATTATTGGTTATTGTAAATATTCGCTTTTTGCTTGTTTGTTAGTCTTTGTTAGTTTTAGGACTTAGCTGCTTATTTTTATTAGTTTTTATTTTTATTTGCTACTATGAGTTCTCACTCCTTTGGCTATGATTTTGGTTACAATCATGTTATAGGAAGAGGAAATTACAATGAAAGCTTGAATCAAGGATGGGACAATCAAAGATGGGAGGAGCCACAAGGATTTGATCAACCCTCTTGGCAACAACCACCTCCAAGGTATTATTAAAAACCATCCTATGATGCTTACGAAGGTAATAGTTATGGTGGACCTTTTTGTGACAATCAATACCCACCACAATATACCTATGAACCCCCTCCTCTTCATCGCTTTGAACCACCATACTCACAAGGTCCCTACGACCAAACACCCTCATATGATCCTAACCCATATCCACCATATCAACCACCCTATGACCCATATGAACCACATTTAAAACCACTCCCATTCCAACATAATTACCCCCAAGAACCACCACCTCAATATTCACCATCTCCATACTCTTACCAAGAAGAACCACCTTCCTATTATGAACCTTTTCTCCAAAATAATGAACCCTCCTATCCACCCCAACCTCCACGAGATGACAACACCCTTAGTGTTATTTGCTAAAGGCAAATAGAGCTTCAAACCACAATTACCTCTACTTTCACTGGTCTAACATCTACTATCCAAGCCTTTATATCCCGTATGGATGTATCAATCCAAGAGCGATATGATCCCAATAATGCTATTGACACGAAACAAGAGAGAATGGATCGGCTTGAAGATGAAGGAGTAGCTGAAGAATTGGTGAGGAAAGACATCAAGGAGAAGTTCGATTTTGTATTAGAGCAATTGGAGGAACCCGTAATTGATGATGAAGAAGAAGTGGTTGAAGACCTAGGAGATGCTGAACCTCCGTGGGAATCGAGAGTTGTAGAGAATTCCGCCAAGAAGTTTGAATTTGATGCTGAGGAGGATAGTGCACAACCTCCACTGCATGTTCCTTATAAAGAATTAGACGGAACAAATCAAGAAGCAAGTTCCCATGGTGATAGCGATCAGGAATCAAGCCTTCTTAGGGATGAACTTGCATCCGCAATTGAACCCCTTGAGTTTGAAGAACTTTCTCCAAGTGAATTTGAAGATGATGCAGAGGTGGACTTTTCTCAGCCTCCAAATTATTACTTGAGTGATGGAGAAGAATTCGAAGATTTTGATCAGGGTGCGGTTGAAGTTGATGAGGTTTGCAAGGAGGTGGAGGAATTCAAGGAAGAGCACAAAGAGGTAGAGCCTGCAACACCATTGGAAATACCTCTCCCAAGGCCATTATCACCCAATACAACATTCAAGTGGTTTGCTTGAGATAGATGGTCAGCTTAGAGCTCTTTGTAGCTTTAAGAGTAAGAGGGAGATGGTTAGTGGCAGGAGTTGGCATGCAAGGTTCAATAAGGTTCCACGCTCCAAATTAAAATACAAAGATTGGTTTAGAGCTCGATTGAATGGGTCTTGGAAGTTGTTTGGGTATCTCAGTGGGAATTCAGATTGCGTGTTACCCAGTTGGAACAGTGATGATCAAAGCGAAGACGGGTGCAAAAGCAAGGTTTAGGGACCCCGGAATTCATTCTAACAATCAACACTCCTGGAGCCTTGTCGCTTACTTTAACTTGCTCGAAGACTTCTTGTGCCTAGTTTGGGACCCCGGAAGCTATTGGAATTGCAAACATTGGTGGGGATTCCTGGATGAGTTCAAGCATAAGCCACCATGACAGGGAGCTCACCAAATGTCCAACTTAAGGACTTTAACTAAAAGTGCTAGGTGGGAGACAACCCACCATGGTATGATTGTTCTTTTTTATTCTTAGTTTTATTTTATTTTGTTTTATTCTTAGTTTACTTTATTCTATTTTTGTTAGTGTTCATTCATAATGTCTGCATCAGCATCTGCATTCTGTATTCTGCATTTTGCATAAAAAAAAACACACACCACGCGTGAGCGTCGGCCACGCGTGGGCGTCGATCCCAATTCGGCGTCTCCATCCAACGACAAGAAAGTTGTGATGGAATCGTGCAGCTCATGTGCTAGAGGCACAATTCGAGCCCCGCGTACACGTCAATTTCATTTTTGGCACATCACGCGTAAGCGTGCGCGACGCGCACGCGTCACATGCAAAAATTTGCCCCCTAATTTCTAAACAGAGAGTTGCACCAAAACGACGCTGGAATCGTGCGTTTAGCATAATTTTGGCCAACGCGTATGCGTGCTTCACACGTACACATCATCTTCATTTATCCCTTTTCACGCGTTCGCATCTACGATGCTTACGCGTCGATGCACTTTTCTCCCATCCATGCCCAGGCGTGATCCACGCGTACGCGTGGATTTGATTTTATTAACCCCGTTGACGCGAGAACCCTAACTCCCTCGCGTGCCCTTTTTCCCTATCTTCCCTCCAACATTTCAATCACCTCCCTCCTCCCTCCATTGACACCCTCACCATCACCCTTCCACCGCGACCACCGCCTGTAACCCCAAACCGCCGCCGACTGCCCCTCACTCTTCCTCCTTTCTTCTCCTCTTCTTCTCCCTCTTCTCTATCCTTTTGCCAAACCCCCTTCCTTCACCAACCGGCCCGCTGCGGACAGCACCAGCGCCACCGTGCCGCCACCACCTCGCCGCCGTGCCACTTCCCTCTCCCTGCCTTTCCGATTCTAGTACTATACCCCCCAGGTCCATATCTCCACCCCTGCATTCCAATTCCTTTTCTATTCAAATAAGTCAGTTTGCATATTTCAATTTTGTTCAATTTAGGATAGTTAGAATTGCATGTTCTTAGTGGATTTTAGGTGGTTAGGTAACTAGGATGTGGTTAGTAGTTTTAGGTCTGATAAGTGCTCCGTTCCTGCTGTTTGAATTATCTGATTTTAAACATTTGCTTTGCTGTTAATGTGGTTGGTATGTTGTTTCACTACTGTTTGATGCTACTTTGCTTAATGTCACTTTGTTTCACTGTCGTTTCACATGAGTTGAAACTGTTACTCCTGATTGAAACTGTTGCTCTGCATTCATATGACATGCTGATTGCTACTCTTTTCTGAACTGCCTTGACTCCATATGACCTGAGTTTTTGCTGCTTGTTTTACTTCGGGAACACCTAATTTACTACCGGGTTGCTGCCAAAATTTTCAAAACAATTTTTATTGTTGGGCTATTAAGTTACAATTTGTGGATTGAATTTGACACTATTTTTAACTTGGTAAACTTTCTTTTAGCCGGGTTCAATCCATAATTCATTTGGTGAGCATCTCCGTCTTTATTTTGGTTTCCTTACATGTGCATTTATCATTGCCAAAATTATAGACCTCATCATGTTAATAAGGGTCTTTGACATTGCCATTGATGATAACTTATGCTTGATTGGTTATGGAATACAAGCTTATTGCTGTTGGATCTTATGCTTAATTCTTATGCATGTACATCTGGTTTTGGTACTTTTACTCATTACTGAATTCATAGGAAATCCAAACTGATTGCTTGACTTTGGGAAATAGCCAGCTGTTTTGTTTTGCTTTATGATTACTTGCTGGTTTTGCACAACTTGTGCTGAGACTCGTATAGGCTGCATTGTTGATTCTGCTATTTCTTTACTCTGGGAACGTTCCTTTTACTGCCGGAATGCTGCCCGATTTTTCTTAAGACTATTTTACTTAACTTGAATTGACTTTGGTGCTTTTAAATTGAGCTTTATTTGGTTTAAACCAAAGCCAACTCATGGGATGATGGGCTAGCATTCCCATCCATTTTGGTTACCTTCTTATTTGAATTGCATTATTGATGATTTTATTTCTCTTTGTTCCTTCTTTACATGCTTTATCATCAATAATCTGCATTTCATGCTTGAATGTGAGCTTACCTTGCCATTTCCCTATCTGATTACCCAGATGGCCCGCCGAGCTGAGGTACCTTGGGAACTTGAGGATGAGAAGCTACCAGTTGCCGAATGCAAAAAGATTATTCCACACGGCAAGTGGTTCGAAGCTCTAGGCCACAGACCACCTTCTCTTACTGCCTCTACTGACGCGGCTACACCCTCCACCGCACCTTCAGTGCCTACAACACCACCCGCATCCACATCAGCATCCCCCGCCTCCTGCCAGTCTACCATCTAGTGCACCGCCTCTTTGAGCACATCGATCAGATGGAGCGCCGCACTCAGCTGCGTATTGAGCAGTCTGAGCGTCGCAACAAGCGACGCTATGAGCATCTGAAGCTTATGATGAGGACTAG
This sequence comes from Arachis hypogaea, assembly GCF_003086295.3. Classification (NCBI taxonomy): domain Eukaryota; kingdom Viridiplantae; phylum Streptophyta; class Magnoliopsida; order Fabales; family Fabaceae; genus Arachis; species Arachis hypogaea. Next base: position 58,137,887 of record NC_092052.1, read on the forward strand.
GCATACTGACATTCCCTCCGAGCCTGACACACCATCGGAGCACTCTGAGAAGGAGGAGGATGAGCAGGAGGAGGACGCACAGGTGGCAGACCAGCAGCAGGCACAACAGGAGGAGCCACAGCTTGAGCAGCCTGTAGAGCCTCAGGCCCCTACACAACCAGAGCCCACAGAGCCAGCAGCACACCCTTCAGGAGGCGATGATCCTTCACATCCAGCTTGACTAGAGCATCGAGGACGATGCTGTGATCTAAGTGTGGGGAGGTCGCCATCTCTGGCAGATTCTATTTTTGGTGAACTTTTTTAGACTTTTTATCCTATTTTGCTTTATTTTGTATTTTTTTGCTTTATTTTATTTTTCTTTCATTTTATTTTTCTTTTAGTACTTGCACATTTTTTACTTTATTGTACTTCTGTTTATTTTTACTTTGTTACATTTTGCACTTTGGGCTGTATATATCTTAGATATTTAGCTTAGAATTGCACTTTTAGTCTATTAGTTGTGATATGGAAAAATGTGGATTATTGAGCTTAGTTTACCCTTTTAGCATATGAGAAATTGATTTGATTGAAAATAGGGAGTAAACTGAAAACTTTTAGTTTTCATAATCACAACATTTCATTTAGTATATATATAATAAATGTTGGTCAATTGATGACATTTTCAAGGAATATATTTATTTTTAGGAAAGGCATTTAAGATTCACATTGAATTGAGTTAAAACCCTTTTAGTAACTTGCATGATATATATAATTGGAATATGGTTTTTGAGCTAAGAACACACAACCCGTGAGTTTTTTAGCTTAATTATATGGTTACATTATTTAACCATAATAATTTATTCTTGTGTATTTTTTCTCTATGATTGTAATATATATTTTGTTTGATTCTATATGTTCATTGTTTAGTGTATTTACATGCTTGCATGTGATTGAGGCCATCAGTTGTTTTTAGCTCACTTATCCCAAATAGCCTACCCTTTCAATTACCTTTGTTTGTCACTTTGAGCATTTTAATCCCCTTTGTTCTATATTTTACCACATCACTAGCCTTAAGCTGAAAAACAAATTAATTACCCCGAATTGAATATTTGGTTAGCTTAAGTTAGAGATTGTGTGTCAATTAAGTGTGGGAAACTATGGGAACTTGGGTTAATGGAAATGTATTAAGGTTCTAATTTATTTGAATATTGGGAATTTGGGTGCACACTTATGAGAGATCAGAAAAATCATATGCATTGACATGATTATGTTTGCTTTCATGTTCATAAAAAAAATAATAATAATAAATAAACACATAGGGGACAAAATTACCCCAATGTTAAGTTTTATAAAAGATCAATGCATATGTGGTGCAATTAAAGAAAAATTTAATACATGTGTATGTAATGCAAAAGTGGGAATGATGGGTAGCTAAGTTTAATTCTAAAATTGCATATAGTATGTGTATGTGTTATGTGATAGCTTAGGTTAGTCAAGGATTCAATTTACAACTCACTTGGCCATACATATATCCTCACCTTTACCTTAGCCCTATTACAACCTTGAAAAGACCTCATGATGTTTGCATTTGTACACTTAATATGTGTTGATTAGTTAGATGAAGAACAAAGTTTTAGAAAGCATGATTAGAGGAGATTTGAGTGGTTTAACCCCAAACACTGAGTGATCAGAGTGCATACACAAATCCAGTGAGGGTTCAATTGCTCATTTCCATATGTCCATATTTGATCATTGCTTATCTTGCAAGTTTGTGAACTCTTTTGTTTAACTCAACTCAATTGTGAATGTGTTTCAATATGATTTAGTCCTTAATTGTGCATATATGATTTCTTGAAAAGTTGACTCAATTTGACCACAGGTATGCCTATATATATAGACAGATAGTAATTAGAATAGCATGATGCATATAGGTAGCTTGCATTTAGTTAGGTTGCATTGCATAAGTTTCACCATTCTACCTTCACTCTTTTATAATTTCTCTTGAGTTTAGCATGAGGACATGCTAATGTTTAAGTCTGGAGAGATTGATAAACCACTATTTTATGGTTTATCTTGTGCTAATTTGAGTGGTTTTTATCAATTCCTTGCTCACTTATTCATATAATTTACATGATTTTACAATTCCTTCCTAATTCTGTGATATAGTTGAAAACATGTTTCCTGGGCCTTTAAACTGTCAATTTTAATTATCCTTTATTACCATTCGATGTCGTGATCTGTGTGTTAAGTATTTTCAGGCTTTATAGGACAGGAATGGCTTAGAGGATGGAAAGGAAACATGCAAAATTGGAAGGAACACGAAAAATGAAGTTTTGAGAAGCTAGCAGCGATGCGCACGCATGGGCGACGCATACGCGTGCCTAGCACAGAAGACGAGCGACGCGTATGCGTGACTGACGCGTACGCGTGACAAGGAATTTCTCCAAACAATGCGCATGAGTGACCAACGCATACGCGTGACATGCGCCACATGCAGAAAGTTGCAGAAAGCACTGCGGGCAATTTCTGGGCTCCTTTTTGGCCCAATTCCAAGCCCGAGAACACAGAATAGAGGCTACAGAATGGGGGAATCACCCATGAATTCATTCATTCATCAATTACAAACAATTTAGGTTTTAGATGTAGTTTTTAGAGAGAGAGGAGGATTTCTCTTAGTTTTAGATTTATTTCTTCTCAATTCCAAGTTCAATGTTCCTTTAATTTAGTTTCTCTTCTACTTTTAATTGTCTTAGCATTCTGGTTTATTTATCTTTCCAATTAAATTTATGAACTTTTCATGTTAGATTTGATTCTCTATTTAATGCAATTTGAGGTATTTCATATTTATGAGTGCTTTCTTTATTTATTATCATTGATGCTTTTAATTGGTTATTTGGCTTTAATATTCCTTGCTAGTTTTCTATGCTTTTATGTTGTGCCTTCCAAGTGTTTGATAAAATGCTTGGTTGGACTTTAGAGTAGATTTTTATGTTCTTGGCTTTGGTTGAGTAATTGGAGACTCTTGAGTTATCAAACTCCTTGTTGATTGATAATTGAAAGTTGCTGGTTGATTTGGATACCTCTAAAGCTAGTCTTTCCTTAGGAGTTGACTAGGACTTGAGGAATCAAATTGATTGGTCTACTTGACTTTCCTTCATAGTTAGAGGTTAACTAAGTGGGAGCAACGGATAATTCTCATCACAATTGATAAGGATAACTAGGATAGGACATCCAGTTCTCATACCTTGCCAAGAGCCCTTCTTAGTTATTAATTTGCTTTCTTGTTATTTTATTTTCTTGTTCCTTATTTGAAAAACCCAAAAAGATATAATCTCATAACCAATTATAAGTAACACACTTCCCTGCAATTCCTTGAGAGACGACCCGAAGTTTGAATACTTCGGTTATTATTTTTATTGGGTTTGCTTAAGTGACAACCAAACTTTTGTATGAAAGGATTCTTTGTTGGTTTAGAAACTATACTAACAATGAGGATTTAATTGTGAAATTCTTTACTAGTAAAGATCTATTCGTCAATGATCAACTTAAAGACAGGTGTAGAAACAAGATTTGGGATCCCAGTATACAAGAAGATCAACTATGGGAGCTCAAAGCTTGTGACGAACTTCATCAAGGCTTGGTGAATTCACTTGAAAATGTTGGAGCTTATTGGAAGTCCAAGCTTTGGTGGAAGTTTCAAGATAAGTTCAAGCACAAGCCACCATGACAAAGAGCTCACCAAATGTCAAACTTAAGGACTTTAACCAAAAGTACTAGGTGGGAGACACCCCCATTGTGGTAAATTCTTCCTATTTTCCCATTTATTTGTATTGGTTATAAGTTGAATTTTTAATTTTAGTTAGATTCATTTATTCTGGTTCACATTGTCCTGATCGAAGATCTAAATGCATCAAGGATGATGCATTCTAATTAAGTTCTTTTTCAGTAAGCTTATTCTCACCCCCTAATATTGGAAAATTTGATTCATCAAAATGACAATCTGTAAATCGGGCTTTAAATACATCTCTAGTTCGTATCTCAAGATACCTCACTATAAAAGGAGAATCATATCCAACATATATCCTCAATTTTCTTTAGAGTCCCATTTTGGGGCGATGATAAGGCGGAACAATTGAAACATATAACACACACTCGAATATTCTCAAATGAAAAATATTTGGTTGCTGGCCAAAATCTTATTGTCGATGAGAGAATTTGTGGTAACTTGTTGGTCTTAAGTGAATAAGTGCTGCAGCATGTAAAATGGCATGCCCCAAGCAAAGGTTGGGAGATTTGTTCTCATAAGTAGGGGTCTAGCAATTAACTCATTTTGTGTGTGAACATGAGCTATTGGATGTTCAACACTTATTTCATTAGTCATACAATAAGAATCAAAGGCTTGTGAAGTGAATTCACCAGCATTATCAAGGCGAATTGCTATAATTGGTTTTTCTAGAAAATGTGCTTTTAATCGAATAATTTGAACAAGTAATCTTGCAAACGTCATATTGCGAGATGACAATAAACACACATGTGACCATCTCGAAGATACGTCTAATAAGACCATAAAATATCTAAAAGATCCACATGGTTGATGAATAGGTCTACATATATCGCCTTGAATACTTTCTAGGAATTTAGAAGACTCAAATCTAATCTTTACTGATGATAGCCTTAAAATTAGCTTTCTCTGAGAACATGCAACTCAACAAAATTCACTAGATTTAAGAATCTTCTGGTTTTTTAGTGAATATCCATGGAAATTTTTAATAATTCTCTACATCATGGTTGTCCCAAGATGACTGGTGCGGACCTGATCGTCGGTTAAAAAATTCTCAAGAAAGGAGATTGCGTTGCAAGTATAGTCCCAACCGACAAAGCAACCCACGATCAAAGTTTAGAATAAAGATATCATAATTCAAACCAAATTAACCGGGAGTAGAATTTCGGGTCTTCTTCCCAAGGAACTAGTGACCACAAGTACACAAGTTTGGTTGTGAAATCGGGGGTTTCAATAATGAAGCAAACAATTAAAGGAATTAAAGAACAATTAAAATTGCAATTAATGAACTAATAAATGAATTAAAGAACTATCAATGTAGCAAAAACAAGTAAAGCTTAAAATCATAGAATTGTGGTTCAAAACATAAATGGAACCCTGGCTTAGGGTGAGTTAGGGAATCCCTTCCTTGTCATAACCACAACTATGATAATTATAATAGATTAATCTCATCTAGTCAACCCTTAACATCAAAGAGTAAGTCAAGTGAGCATAATTATTCTTAATCCACAAATCCTAGCTAACTTACTAATTATCTTAGTAAAAAGCTAGCGTTAGTGGAAACAAGAACAACTAACAATCCAAGAATTATCACTAAATGTCGAACATTATGACTCTAGTATCCTATATACTCATTTTCCCAAGCCAAGGAGTGAAAATCTACTCCATATTCAAAATTGACATTTCCTCAAATACTTGGTGGGCATAGTCACAAAAGATGGCAACTCAAACAAACATATAATAACCAATAATCATTAAATTCATCAACTAGAAATCAAAATTACAAAAGTAAGTATATATAAACAAAGTGACTTTAACTATAAGAAAGTGTAGCACAAAGATGGTAATTAAAGATAAAATCAAGAAATACTTACAATGGAAGCAAGCTAGAATCCAAGATCAAAATGGAAATTGCAACTTGTAATAAAAACCCTAATTAAATCTTAAGAAAGTTGAGAGAAAAACCTAAGAAAAAATTAAACTAAAAGCTTCCAAAACTCTCCAATAAAAATGCCTAAGTGTGTTGTGTCCCTTCTCCCCTTGCTAGCCCTTCCCTATATGCTTTCAGACCAAGTAGAAATGGGCCTGAAAGCCTCCAAAATCGCGAGCTACGTGACTTTTTAATGAAGTCACGGGTTGGGGCTTGTGCGTACGCACAGGTGTGTGTGTACACACACTTGCTGATTTTCATCTCGTGCGTATGCACGGGAGGTTGTGCGTACGCACACTCTAGAAAGCTCTTCTCCTTTGTTTCTTTATGTTTTCTCCTAATTACATGCTTCTCTTCCACTCTTATCAAGCCATTCCTATCTATTACACCTGAAATCACTTATCAAAAATATCAAGACATCGAATGGAATGAAAGTAAAATAAAATTAATTAAATTAAGCACAAAAGAGCATGTTTTCACAATTAGACACAATTTAGAGAGAAAACACAAAAATATGCTATTTAAGTGAATAAATGTGGGTTTGCATGATGAAATTCACTTAATTCAATCCAAAATTTATCATCAAATATGGACTCATCAATGACCCAATCAATCATGCCAAATTATAAATTTATTTGGGTTAGTAAACTTCTGGTTTACAATGGCACGTGATTTAATTGCATTGATTTTGGTATAATATAACTCAGAAGAAAGTGGGGGTAACTTTTCTAATATAATATTTTTATTTGAATCATGAGTTATGACATATAAGTACTCGTGATTTTCCTTATTCATTGTCTCAAAATGATATCCATTTCAGCGAATATCTTTAAAACTCAACAAGTTCCTTAGAGACTTAGTAGACAATAGTGCATTATATATTATGAATTTTGTTCCTTCGGAAAACAAAATTATAGCTCTTCTGAAGCCTTCTATCACATTGCCTGAACCAATAATGGTATTAACACATTTTTCTTTTGGTACAAGATGAGTAAAATATATATTACTTTTGAGAATAGTATGCAAACTTACACTATCCGCAAGACAAATATCTTTATTATATGTCTTTACCATTTTCTTCAATGACAAATAATAATAATAATAATATCATAATATAAAATAAGTAAAGGTGCATGCGCAGTAAATTTGTAATCCTGATTGGGACTATTTATCACTATATATAAGAATAGTATTATATACTAAAAATTTTATTATTATTATTATTATTATTATTATTATTATTATTATTATTATTATTATTATTATTATTTTAGAACTTGACATGTTTAGTATTTTGAAATCGTTAAATATAAATATTAATATTTTATTAATCATTATTTATATACATCATACTTGAAATTCAAATGCATAGGAAATAAAACTTAACCAAAAATTTTTTACATTATTTATTTATATAAGTACTTAACGAACTCAAATATTAAACTTTTTGATCATTAATTAAATGACCAATATTTCTTTCAAGATCCTCAAAGAATCAAATACTTCATAATGAGTGGTGTAATTTTTAACAACATCCTTTAAAACAAAATTTGTCTCATTTCTTTTGTCATCTTTTTTTAAGAATTCTTGATAAAAATCAACTAAGTGCCTTGGGATACGATAGATACGTGACCAATGGTCCTTTTTACCACAACAGAAATATTTATCCCCTATTGATTTATTTTGCCCATTATTTATTTCTTTATCTCACTTCTGGTGAGATCCTTTCTTGTGAACATAATTTTTCTTCCTTCCATAATTTTTCTTCTTACCAAAGCCTTTCCATTTACCTCTTATGGGGTTATAATTTGCCGTATTTGTTTCAGAAAACATATAAGGCGGTACTAGCTGGGCGCGCTTCATGATTTTTTTAAAAGAAATTCATTATTTCATTCAGCAACAAGAAGGTAAGAAATTAGTTCAGAATATTTTTTAAATTCTTTTTCTCAATACTGCTGCTATAGGAGCACATTCAAAGCATAGAAGATCGAGCAAATTTTCTCTAACATGTCATTATCAGTTATCTTTCCTCCACATAATTTTATTCGTGAGTTAATTTGAAACATTGCCGAATTGTACTTATTTATGAATTTAAAATCCTGTAGACGCAAGTGTGTCCACTCATATCGGGCTTGAGAAAGTATCACTATCTTTTGATGATTATACCTTTCTTCAAGGTTCTTCAATAGATTTCCAGGATCTTTTAGTGTGAGATATTCATTTTTCAATCCTTCGTCAAGATGGCGACGAAGGAAGATCATGACTTTGACTTTATCCTTCTGGGATACTTTATTTTCAGTCATAATGATATCTCTAAGATCTATTGAATCAACATGAATTACAGAATATAATATCCATGATAAGTAGTTATTTTCAAATATATCAAGAACATTAAATTCAAGATGAGAGAGCTTCAGCATAATAAAAATTTATTACTTGAGTCTTCCTAAATTTTGATCAGAGTCTCAAACTGATAACATGTTGTGAAATAAATAAATAAGGAAGAGGGAATAAATATAAAATAAAAAAGTATAAATATAAAACTCTAGTATTAATATTCACCAATATTATTATCTTAATATAATAGAGATGATTCATATATATATTCATTAATATTATATGTTGCAGCGTACATATATATAAAAAGAGAGAGAAGTGTTTTATATATTGTTGTTGTGTGTGTAAGTCCTTTGTCTCATACCACGCTTCTATTTATATACGTACAAAAATTATACTTTCAAACTTCATTAACTTCAATCTGTCTTCAAAAACTGAACTTTACTATTGAAAAAATTAGCCGCCCAAGTCATTAAATGGGCATCCATCCATATCATAACAAGATATCCTTTTTTATATGAAATAAGAAATAAACAAAAAGATTGAAATTAAATAGAAAAATAAATTAAAAAAATAAAAAATAAAAGAAATAGATTAAAATGAAATACAAAGAAAATCATTTTATTTTTTTAATCAAATTTTTTTTATGCAATAAGAAAGGGACTCACTCAATTTAATTTGCCCACACTATAATTTTGGGAATTGAATCGAGGAAATCACTCAGTTTTCTACCCAATTTTCTGACACAAGAGAGACTCATTCAACCTCACTTGTCTACACCCTGGTATTATTTCGGAATCAAAAAAGATTTTTTTACACCTCTAATCACTCTATGCTGACTATAATAGTTTATGAGATATTTATAAATAAATTTTAAGCCACTAACATAAAGACTAATCTACTAACTATAAATAAATTTAGGATACACAAAATTGAACATTCTAATACCTTTTTTTATCTCTAAGATAATTACTTTTATTCCTTGAATAAAATTGGTCTAAAACCGGACATCAAACATAATAATGACCCACATGAAAAAGTTCCACCAATCAATTAAACAACTATGCAATTGAAGTAATGACAGGATTTGGTAAAGTCTTCTTCAAGAAGGGAAAATGAAAATGCAATGGGTCGTTGATAAACCCATATTTTATGATATATTTTGTGCTTAATTTGAGTGATTTATTCAATCCTTCACCCACTTATTCATATTAATTGCATGGTTTTACTTTCCCTTCCTTATTATGTGATGTATGTGAAAAACATGTTTTCTATGCTTTAAAATTAATTATTGTAATTACCTTAATTTCCATTCGATGCCGTTATTAGTGTGTTGAGTAGTTTCAGATCTTCTAAGGCAGGAATGACTTAAAGGATGGAAAAGGAAACATACAAAAATGGAAGGAAAGCACAAAACGGAGTCCTTGAAGAAACTGGCATCCACGCGATCGCATGGACGACGCGGAGGCATGCCAAGCGCGAAGAAGCATCGACGCGGCCGCATGACTGACGCGACTGCGCGCCTTAAGCAAAACACATATGACGCGGCCGCTTGACTGACGCGACTGCGTGACAAGAAAAGCTCTGAATGACGTGACCGCGTGACCCACGCGGACGCGTGACAGAGGCTACGCACCAGAAATTGCAGAAAACGCTCCTAGCGATTTCTGAAGCCCTTTTTGGCCCAAATCCAAGTCCAGAAGGCATAGACCAGAGGTTATAAAGTGTGGGAATGCATCCATTCAGAGGGAGCTCGCCAATTTAGTTACTTCTCATGATTTAGGTTAGTTTTGAGAGAGGTTCTCTCCTCTCTCTCTTAGGATTTAGGACTTCTCTTAGTTTTAGGAGTGACTCTCAATTCCGGGTTTAATATTTCTTTTATATTTTTATTCTACTACTTTTATTCGTATCTATATTTTATGTTGCCAAATTGGCTTATGAACTCTTCATGTTAGATTATAATTTCTCTTATTAATGTTATTTGAGGTATTTTAGTTTATGATTGCTTTCTTTAATTTATGTTATTGTTGCTTTACATCTGAAGGCATTTTTATTCCAGTAAATTTACTTTTTCCCCTTTTGGTTTTGGTTAAGAAATCAGTAACTCAGGAGTTATCTTATCTCAACATAATTGATAACTGTTATCTTTGCTAATTGAACTGAACTTCAATAATCACAACATTTTCTTAGGAAATAAATAGGATTCGAAGATCAAACTAATTAGTCTCTTGACTTTCCTTTGCTTTAGTAAAGGTCAACTAAGTGGAATTAAGATTCAACTTTCATTATTATTGATAAGGATAACTAAGTCTGGACTTCCAATTTCTCATAACTTGCCAAAAGTTTATTTTACAGTTATTTATTTATTTTAATTGCTATTTAAATTATTTGTCATAACTGCTCCTCACTCTTGAAACCCCGAATTTACAATCTCCATAACCAATAATAAGAACATACTTCCCTGCAGTTTCTTGAGAAGACGACCCGAGGTTTAAATACTCGGTTAACAATTTATTTAGGGGTTTGTTACTTGTGACAACCAAAACATTTGTACGAAGGGATTTCTGCTGGTTTAGAGACTATATCTACAACGCGACTATTTTATTAAAATTCTTTACTAGCAAAAATCCTAATGTCAGTCGTGCACTCCTCCATGAGCTTTCGAGCAGCGTGAACAACTTTCACAGGCACTTTCCTCTTACTTTCAAAAATTTGCTCATTTCTAAATTTTCAAATCTGCCATGCTAGGTTAGCTACAAGTTCTTTTATCTCCTTCAATTGTCTTCATCCTTTGTTCTGATTTTGCAATTCTTCCCACCACCACCAAGGCTCATTGGTAACTGCTGGGAGATGAATACCCAATAGCCTCCAAGCTTCTACTAAATCTGGACAGACCCATAAACAATGTGAAGTCGATTCCTCTGTTGAGTTACACCGAGGACAAATAGGGTTAACTTGGGGATTCGAGTGTAGAGCTTTAATTTGACTGGTATCCATTATGCATTAGCTTCCATAAGAAATTCTTTACCTTGGGTTTGCTTTTAAGACTCCATATTCCTGACCATATGTTTTTTTTTTTTTTTTGCACTGGATAGGAAGAAATTTCACTGGAGGATGATAAACCTGAAATGCAAGTTTATAACTAGATGAGACTGAATAGCTTCCCTTCTTCTCCTTCAACTAGGTAATGTAGTCTTCTCCTTCTACAATTTCTATGTTAATAATTGCCTCTGCTATTACTAGATTGAAATGTTCTTTTATTTTTGTTTGATTCTATTGTCTGTTTGGTATTTTTACAACCCATTGTAGAGTGTATTCTGTATTTGCATTAGTTACAGGTGTTATGATAGTAAACTCTTTAACCCGTGAATTCTATTTAATACTTATCATGCTGCCTTATCCTATTTCCCAGAGAATGCCTTTTTCGGAATTTTTCAACCCTCCAACACGCTCTTCTAACCCCATGAGGGGTTAGTACCTATCTCATCCCATAGAAAACTAGAAAATATATAGTATTTACTTTTATAAATCATAGAAATCAGGGAATTAGGTCTGGTCAGTAGTCTCCACCCTTGCTTAGCTAACATAGCAAGGTTGAAAGCTTTTAGATCCTTGAAGTTCAATCCCCATTGTTCTTTTGGCCTACAAGTAATTCTCCAAATTATCCATTGCATCCTCCTTTCACTTTCCTTTTGTCCCCACCAGAATTGCAAAAATTGCCTTCTAAATTTCTTTGAGTAGCTTTCTGACAGCTTGAAACAGTTTAAGGTGTAAAGTGGTATAGCAATTGTGACAGCTTTTATTAACATCTCCGTGCCACTTGACGAAAGTAAAGCATTTTTCCAGTGTTGAAGCTTTTGCGTAACTTTATCCTTTATGTAATTAAATGTTGCCCTTTTAGACCTTTGGATGACTGACAGAAGTCCTAAATATTTGTCTTGATTGTCAATATGAGGAATTTGGAGTATGTTAGCTAGGAAATCTTGCGTATGCACTGGTGTATTTCTACTAAAGAACACTGATGATTTATCCAAGTTGACCTTCTGACCACTAATATCCTCGTAACTTTGTAAAATATGAATTAGTCCCCGACAATCCTCTTTTGTAGCCTTATTGAACAGTATTGAGACATCTACAAAAAAATAAGTTATTGATTTTGGAGCATCGGTGATTAAGTCTCAATCCAGAAAATTTTTGTCTCTGTTCTCCTCTCTGGAGCAGATGGAAAAGTCCCTTTGCACAAAATAGAAAACGATGGGAAAAGAGGGGGTGACCTTGCTGCACCCCTCTACATGGTTTAAAGAAACAATGAGGTTGACCATCCACAGAAGCAGAATAAGAAACTGTCATCACATACTCCTTAATCCAATCCACTCATTTATTACAAAAGCCCAACTTTCTCATCATAGACCATATGAAAGACCATTCCATCCTATCATATGCTTTACTCATATCGATCTTCAAAACAGAATCATGACTCCCATATTTCTTGTTCTTTCGAAAATGCATGAATTCATGTGTAATTAATACATTGTCACTAATCAGTCTTCCTTTAACAAAAGTACTTTGTGTATCACTGATCAATCTATTCATAACAAACTGCAACCTGTGCACCAAGATCTTGGATATAATTTTATAAAATACACTACTAAGGCTTATAGGTCTAATTTGCTTCATATTCGTAGTATTTGAAATTTTAAGAATTAAGCAAATATTTGTATGAATAAAAGCCTTAAGTAGTTTACCTCCAGAGAAAAAATTTCTAACTGCTCTGATGACGTCCTCCTTAATCACATCCCAATTAGTAGTGAATCCATCATCCCCAGGTGCAGAGAAGGGGTTGATAGAAAAACTGCCACATTGATCTCTTTTTCTGTCACTGGTCTGACTAGCCTTCGGTTAGTGATGATGGCCTAGAGCGGGCTAGGAATTTTCTCAAAACAAGATTGGTGTTGCAAGTATAGTCCCAACCCGACAATCGACCATCAATCAAAGTTTAATTTCAAAATGATAATAACCGAGAGTAGTTAAACATCGGGTCGTCTTCCCTAGGAACTAGTGCCAACAACTGTATAAAATTGGTTGTGATGATCAAGAGGGTTTTCAATAATAAGGAAGCAATAAAGAGATAAAAGAACGATTTACAATTAATAAACTAATAAAGGAATAAAAGAACTATGTATGTAATATAAACAAGTAAAGCTTTAAAGTGGTGAAAATGTGGTTCAAAACATAAATGGAAGCCTTGACTTGGGATGAGTTATGGAATTCCTTCCTTGACATAACCACAACTATGATAATTATGATGGATTAATCTCACCTAGTCAACTGTTAACATCGAAGAGTAAGTCAAGTGAGCATAATTGTGCTTAATCCACAAATGTCGGACATTATGACTCTAGTAATCCATATACTCATTTCTCCAAGCCAAGCAGTGGAAATTTACCCCATAATCAAAATTGGCATTTTATCAAATACATAGTGGGCATAATCAATAAACATGGCAAAATTGGGAAATTGTTAAAAACTATGAACCACAAATGATTAAAATCAACAAAGGTAACTCAAATAAACATATAAAAGCCATCAAACAACAAATTCATTAACTCAAACTCAAAATTGCCAAACTATGTATATATTGATAAAGGAAATGAAAATATAAGAAAGTGTAGAACAAGTAATATGATAAAAGAGAAAATTAAAGAGATACTTACAATAGAAACAAGCTAGGATCCAAGATCAAAATTGAACTATAAAATACTACATTGAAAACCTAATTAAAATCCTAAGAGAAAATTTGTATGCTATACTACTCCTACTCCTACGATGTGTTTTCTAATCTAAAAGTGAGCTCCCTTTCATGTGTTGTTGCCCTTTCATATAGTACTTTGATTTCAGCTTCAACCTTCTAGAACTGGGCCAAAAAGGCCCCAAATTCGCGAGCCACATGACATTTTAATGAGGTCACGTGCTGGTACCGACGCGTACGTACAGATGTGTGCGTACGCACACTTGCTGATTTTTCTCTTGTGCGTACGCACAGAGATGTGTGTGGGCACATGTGCTGATTTTCACCCTTGTGCGTAGGCACAGAAAGTGTGCGTGGGCACACTCTGAAATGCTTTTCTCCTTTATTTTCTTCATGTTTTCTCCCAATTGCGTGCTTCTCTTTCACTCTTATCAAGCCACTCCTACCTATTACACCTGAAATCACTCATCAAAAACATCAAGGCATTGAATGGAATGAAAATGGAATAAAATTGATTAAATTAAGCACAAAATAGCATGTTTTCACAATTAGACATAATTTAGAGAGAAAACATAAAAGCATGCTATTTAGGTGAATAAATGTTGGTTTATATAAAGAAATCCACTCAAATCAATCCAAAATTTATCATTAAATATGGATTCATTAGTTAGTTACTGCATCTATTTTCTTTGGAATATCCTGAATCTCTTTGGCTGGGTCCTTCAAGTTGCTTGAGGTAAAAAGAGTCTCAGAATACTTCTGGATTTTTTCTGTTATTTCTTCCACCTCTGTTGCTTGGTGCGGTATTCCAAAACTACAAACTAACCAGCAAGTGTACCGGGTCGTACCAAGTAATACCTCAGGTGAGTGAGGATCGATTCCACAAGGATTGATAGACTAAGCAACTGTGGTTGAATGAATCACTTAGTCAAGAAAGTAGAAAGTGGTGTTTTGAGGGTTCAAAAAGCACTAAATAGTAGTTCAGAGAGTAGAAAATGCAAATAGTGAGAATGGTGTGAAGTATACGAGAGAAAGTAGTCAAGGTATCGGAGGTGTTTACTTTTTCGAATTAAGTTTTCTTACCAACTATTTTAATCATGCAAGATTTATTTCATGGCAAACTGTCAGTGACTTAACCCTAATGTCTTAGTGATTTAGTCTCCTCAAATCTAGTTAACAGCTAATGTCTTGTTCACTTAATTTCGATTAGAGGGTAAAGTTCAATTCTAGTTTATGGCCACAAAAATCCTAATTACCAAAGCTAAGAGGATTATATGTCACGTATCCCGATTAGTTCAAGTAATTAATAATTTAGGAGAAATTTACTTTCAAGCTATTGTTCAGGTGAGATATCTCTTCCAAGAATCGCAAGAATGAATATAGAATAAAGGTTATTCTTCCGATCTACCCAGATTCATAAAAAGAAGAACGAAAGTAATCCTTGAAATTGAATCAATACATTAATTAAAATAGAATAGTAATAGTCTTAATCCATAGAAATAAACGAAGCTCCTAACCTTAACCAAAGAGGTTTAGTGGCTCATGCTTCAGCGAGAAAACTAGGGTTCAAAAAAATGTGAAAGTGTGGAAGTGACAAGATCCCCTCAAAGGGTGAATCTTTTCCCTTTTATATCTAACCTAATTTGATTTGAAACTAAAATAAAATAATAAATTCTAAAGCTAAAAGATTTTGTTTGTAAATAAAAATAACTAAAACAAAATAAAATAGAGTCGTTAAAAGCTAAATCCAACTAAGGATGCTCCTTTGATGAGGTTGTGATCCGGATTGCTTGGCGCTAAACGCCAGTTGTAGCGTTTAGTGCCCTTGATGGCAGAAACTCCTCTTGCATTGATGAGTTGCTGGCGCTAAACGCCAGCTGGGCGTTTAGCGCCCAAGTGGACAGCACCAATTATTCTCTTTCTTGCACAAAACTCTGCCAAACTGATCCAAACTTCACCTGAAATAATTAAAATACCAAAACAACTTAAAGTAGCATCCAAAGAGGATTTTAGTACTGAAATATACTTAAACTCAATAAATTATAACTTAAAATCAACAGAAAATAAGGAAAAGATGCTAATGCATCATTGCTGTATTCCCTTCTTCATCCTTCAAATACTGTATTCTATTTCTTCTATTCCCTGCTTGGAACTTGGAGTGAAAGAACTTAGTGTTCCAGTCGCCCCAATTTAGCCAATTAAATCTAGATTTTTCTCGCCAATATCTCTCCTCTTGGTCCAGAACTTTCTCTAATTCAGCCTCTAGATTTCGGATTACATGCCATTGGCATGCTCTCCTTTTCTAACCTCTTTAGCCAAATTCTCTATGACATTAAGAATTCTGACCTTAGAGTTAGAGCAGGATGACTTTTGCCAATCCACAAGTTTATGTCTGCATTTTTTTAGTTTAGTTGCAAGTTGAAACATTGGTGAACCTTCCACTCCTTCTCTCCAAGTCTCCTTCACAATGGCAGTAACATCTCCCATCTCACACCATCTTTCTTGAAATCTGAATCTTCTCTTAAACCTCTTCCCTTCCTTCTCTATACTTAATAAAATTAGTCTATGATCAGATCCTATGTTCTCCTAGTGCATGACAACAACATTTGGCCAATCATTTCTCCAAGCACTGGTTGCTAAGGCTCTATCCAGCCTCTCCTTAACAATGTTTTCTTCAAATTGCCGATTACTCCACGTGAACTTATTCCCTTCATAACCCAAATCAATTAAACCCCCATCATTGTTAAAATCATTGAAATTTTGTATGGAAGTACTTGAATTTGCTCTGCCACCCTCCTTCTCGTAATTTGCCTTGATTGCATTGAAATCTCCTATGACAACTAACTTATCTCCACCAGTCTCCATAAGCTGTAACACTCGATTATATTACTCAATTCTTCTCACCTCTTCCGTACTCAAGTGCACTCCTATAACCTCCCATTTTTGCCTTGCTTTCGATCATCACCTGTGAAATGAATAAAAAAGTTATCATGTATGAGAATCTAAACTTGAATATTGTCTTTCCACACTACCACCAGACCACTTGCCAACCCAATCGGGTCCACTAAGAACATAGAATTATATTCAACTCTCCGCAGCACACCCTCCGCAGTCAAGGAATTGTTCTTTGTCTCGCATAAGAATAAAACCTCGGGAGAATGAGATTTAAAAATTCCTTTGATGCTGTGAACTATCAGGGATTTCCCTAAACTCCGACAGTTTCACATTTCCATCTTCATGTCTCTTGGGGTGCCAAATTATGGGCAGCACCTTCCCCCTTTTCAGTCAAATGTTGTTCTTCCGAGCATGGTTTTTTATTTTGTGATCCTTCACCAATGTCTTCATATTGTCGCTTAACCCCTGAGATTAATTTGAAAGAATATTTCCTCCTTGTTAGATATTTCATATTCTTCTTTCTACCTCCCTTATTACCTCCAGATTCCTCCCCTACTCTAATAGAAAATACATAATCCGAACAATTTTTATGTATTTGTTCAGCTCTATTTTCATCCACATTTTCCTTGTCTCCCAAAATATGTTGATCCTCTAATGCACCTCCATTTTTCTCCACTGTATTATTACCATTCTTTATGCTATGTACTTCATCTCCTTCCTCCTGCACCTGTGAATTATTATCCTGGACAGATAGGTTGACAAAACCTTTGATTAAACACACCGGTGTTAGTTTGTTCGATCTCTCTCTCCCTCCTCCAGCCTTGTTCCTCCAATTCGGGTGCTGATTTTCCTTTTGGTTTCCAGTTTTCCTCCCAAGTTGTTCAGCTCGTAGCCAAGGTCCCACTATTCCTCCTGTTGAATTCTCTTCACCGAGTCCTCCACATATTGGCTACAAGCTCCGATTTCATGCCCTACACAGCCACAATAGTGGCAGAAGTTTCCAATTCTCTCATACTTTATCTGAGTCTCTATGACTTTGTTATTTCTGCCTGCAATTTTTAAAATCTTTCTCAAAGGCTTAGTTATGCCTAGTAGTATTTGAATTTTGAGAATTGTTTCTTCTTTTTCCCTCATAATGAACACATCAGCATCTATGACCTTCCCCATCGCCTCTCCTCTCCCACTTTCTCCCTAAACGTGCTGTCTTGCATTGCTCAGGTAGTCCCTACATCTGCACCCATATGGAAACCAAAGTAAATTTCTTCTCATTAATCTCAATCTCTACGAACCACCTCCGTAGATTTAAAATGTAATTTTTTAAACAACCACGGTGTCCCCTTATCTATTCGAACCAGATCATTTTTCTTTTCAAAGAAAAATTGAAATAGATTTTTCCTATGGTCCATCACCTTAAGGCCCTCTGGTTGTCTCCATATGGCATATAGCGCGACTTCAAGAGTTTCAACACTGAATTGTTTGTCTGGCATGAGTCTGTCCACCAGGTTCTTTGTGCATTTTTCCATTCCTTTCTTAATATCTTCATTCTCAAAGTGAAAAACCTGATTCTCCTCGTTATCATGCACGAGCTTGTCGTGATCCTGATTAGCAGCTGAAGCTGCCATGATTACTTTTAGACATTCTACGAACAAAACTTGTAAAATTACAATTTTTCTGCAAATTCTAGCTGAACAAAAAATAACCCGAATAACATGGCAGTTTGTTTTACTAACATTTTAATACTTAAAAATATAAATTAATAACTATTAAATAATATTTGAATTCTTCATATCACGAACATTTAAACTACGTATTAATCTTTTTTTTAAAAAAAATTGTTTTCAAATTTTGTAGTTGAAACATAGTGTATAAAAAATAAATAAATATAAAAAAAAAGATATTTTTTTTTTTTACTTTATTCTTGTATTTTTTCACATTATATGCTTTTTTTTCTTAAAGAAACATAAAGGCTACTGCTCAATTTTTTTTTAAATCAAATCCCTTTGAGATAAAAAAAATTAAAAATGAAAAAAGACATTACCAGTAAAAATAAAGACGCACGAAAAGAGAATAAAAGAATAATAAAAGAAATAGCAAAAAAATTCATGTGAAGATAAGAATGAAGATTTCCAAGAAAAGAGAATAAGGTCATAAGACGTACGAGGTTTTGGAGGTATTTTTTATTTTAAACAATAAAATTAAGAATAACAATAAAACAATAATAAAACACAAAAAAAAAAAAAAATAAGAATAAAGACGCGAGAAACGCCAGAATTTTTTTATAGGACACAAAAAAAATAAATATAGACTAATAAAAATTAATCTAATACTTAAAATCTGATATTAAATAATATAAAACGAAAAATAATAAAAAGAGAATAATTAATATTAAAAAATTAAAATTAAAATAAAAAATAAAATAAATAGATTAAAATTAAATATAAAAAATTATTTTATTTAAAAATACATAAATTTAAATATTTTAATATTTAAAAATATAAATTAATAACTATTAAATAATACTTAAATTTTTTATATCACGAATATCTGGATGCTTATCGCTTTTGATATGTAAGTTAATAAACCCATTTGCTACTCGAAGAGGCTGTAGCCTGTAGGATTGGGAATAGAAGGGAAACAATGGACTTCCGATAAATTAATTAATAATAATCCAATCATAAGGCAAAAGATAGAACAAATAATATTTTATTTAGTCTTGAATGGCAGCTGTAATATATTACTCTTCGAAACTCCCGAATTTGGCACCTCTTCATTTATACACGTCATTAAGTGGGTAGCATAGGACAACTATAAATCAGCCATTCTCAATAAGAATATTACTACTAACATAGTGCATCACAAGATTACTAGAATAGGAGTGCTTTATTTCTAGTTTTTATCATTGCTTGTAGCTACTTGATTCATTCACAAGAATAATGTGTATAGCTTTGTTTCTGTGGCAAGCCCACCCACTCTACCCTTTTCTTCTCTTCAACAACAGAGATGAATATCACAACAGGCAAGTTTTTATTTTTGGGAATGGTGTTTATTTTTATATGATATACTAATTGATTTAATTTGGGTAAGGAGATATATAGGCCTACGAAGGAAGTGTCATGGTGGGAAGGAAGTGATATATTGGGAGGGAGGGATGAGATAGCAGGAGGAACATGGATGGGTTGTTCAAGAGAAGGAAGGATTGCTTTTCTTACAAATGTTTTGGAGCTTCATACCCTTCCTGAGGCAAAATCCCGGGGTGACTTACCCCTCTTATTTCTCAAGGTAGGTGTATCACTACTATTCTACTAATACTAATACTATATTTGCTTCTTACATGCCAATTTTACTTTACTCAAGTGAAAGAGTATTGATTGAGACTCTTAATTTATTTTTTTAATTATTTTATTAATTTTTAAATTTAAAAAAATTTAGAATAAATAGTACTTTTTTTTAAACCATTAAAATGCTAAAAAAATTCAAATTTTTTTATTTAAAAATTAAGAGAAAAATAAAAAAGATGAGTTAGTATTTCAAATTATTTTGCAGTTTAAAATATTCAGAATAAGTGATATATGTAAGAATTTTTCTTAGTGATATACAATGTCACCAAAAGTTGTTAGTATCTATCAAGATATTTTCCAAATTTAAAGATAAAAAGATAGATGAGTAATAAAGATAAGTAAGGTCACTAAGCTCTATAAAATTTGATTAAGAGTGTGTGTTAGAATGTCATTAAATGGTAAAATTTTTTTTTTAAAAAAAATTTAGTGTATTTGATAAATTTTTTTTAAGTAAAAATGAAAGTATTAAAAAAATAAAAAATATATTTTTCAAAATTCTATAACTCTTTTTTTTTAAAAAAAAATATTTTATTTTAAAGAAATTTTAACGTAATAAATAAATAAAAATTATTTTATATTACTATACCAAAATATAATTTATAACTAAAAATTTAAAGATATTTAAATACTAAATTATTTTTACTTTTTAAAAAATATCTTTTTTTAGAAGTGGATGGAAACACTTCTTGAATAGAAGTAAAATCAAGTATAAAGGATAAAGTATATTTTATATTTGAAATTTGTCAACAAATTTAAAAATATTTTTAAATTTTATTTTTTTAGAATTTTTTAATTTATATTAAATATATTGCTGATTTTTAAATTTCATAAAGTTTAAGATCAATTTAATAATAATGTATGATAATAATAATAATAATAATGTAAGATAATTATGTTTAATTTGTTTATATTAAAAATTATTTTATAAAATTATTATTGAATTAATCATAATTTCTTTAAAAAAAATTAGTCATTAAAATAAATTTGAACAAATTAAAAACTTTTAAGATAAATTAAAATAAAATAAAACTTAAAAATATTTTTAAATTTTTAAACAAATTTCAAAAAAAAATATACTTTATCCATCTATAAATAAACGCACTATTTATCAATTTTTAATGCATAGAAAATGAATTGAATGGGTTGATGTGAAAAATCTAAAGTGTGTAGTGGATCATTTCTTGACCATTATTTTAATTACACTCGATTGCTCAAGACAAAACGAAACCTTGCTCTTATCATACGCATAATTCTCCCATTTCTCTTGGATGTTAACTGAATTCCTCTGTTTGAATGGAAAATTGCAGAGCAACAAAAGTCCCAAAGAATTTGCAGAAAGCCTAAAAGGAGAAGCTCATTATTACAATGGTTTCAACTTAATTGTGATCGATATTAAGTCAAAATCCATGGTATACATCTCCAACAGACCCAAAGGACAACCTATTACCATTGAAGAGGTTTCTCCAGGACTCCATGTGCTTTCTAATGCCAAACTTGACACACCCTGGCACAAGGTTAGTTATGCATAAGAAAAGAATATATATGTGTGTGTGTGTGGTGGTTACGGCACTTTAAATTACTAAAAATTAAAGTAGTTTTATATTATTTAATAATTTTTTAATTTAAAATATAAAAAGTTATTATTAAAATATAAAAAAATATAACTTTAATTTCAACAAAAACTTGTATAGCGATCATAGTTACCGTATCATAACCACGTGTGTGTATTTATATATATTAGGTTGTGCGCCAAAATATATATAATGTACTAATCAACTGAAAGCTATATCAGCGACATGTAGACTGGCTTTAATTTATTAAGATGTGATTTCCAAAATGAAATTCACCATTAATAGAAACAGTCATGTTAGTTAATTAATTATTTTAGGACAAAAAATCTGTTAAAAGATAAATTCTATGTCTAAATTAAAAAATTATATACCAAAAAATATAAAACTAGACGCATCTATAATTAAAATTTTGCACATGGAAATATGAAATCTACATATTTAAAATTACGTATTAGGTATCAAATTGATGCTATAGCTAAAATATAAAAATGAGAAATAAGAACTTGAATTTTTTTTTTCGTAATACGGAGATAATTGAATATTTTAAACATTATAACTTCATTCTATTTTTTACAAGAAAATAACAATAACATTCTCTCTTTAAAAAAAAAAGAAAACACTAGTCTCTCTTGTATAGATAACTCCTTCAGAAGAAATTAAAAAAAAAATCTTTTTAATTCTAATACAATGTGACTAGATGGTTTAATAAAATAAGAAAATAAATAATTTCTCAAAAATAATGCTCAGTATATAACATTATAAACTAGGGAGTTAATATTGAATTTCAGTTTATAGACAAAAACCCCTAATAATTATTCCCTATCCAATCGTGGATGGATAAACTTATTCCTATTTCGAACCGTTTGCCAGCTAAAATCCGAAATTTTAATTTAACGAAATTCTAATTTCTGTTTTTCCCTTTTATTTTTCTTATCTCTCTATATTTTTTTAGACTCAGCGTCTTGAACAGAGTTTCAAAGAACAGCTTGCTAAGTATGGAAAAGGTGAGATTCCTGTTAAGGAAATGATCCAAAAGCTAATGAAGGACAAAGTTAAAGCTGACCAGAGTGGTTTACCTCATATTTGCTCTCTTGATTGGGAGCTTAGTTTGAGCTCCATTTTTGTTGAAGTACAAACACCACTGGTAAATTAACAACATTTATTCTCTCATCTCTATTTTTTTCTATTTGTCATTATTATGTTCTAGAGTAATTATCTAAACTAGTTTTATCAATATTTTTATTTCAGAAAAATTAGTTTTTAAGAAGAAAAAAAATTTAATTTTAATGCATTGATATGTAAAAGAGTTTTATATATACATCTAGTTAAGTATTATCAAGTCAGCGAAAATAGTTACTTTTTACAATTGACAGGTGAATAATCATTGAAGAAAATAGACGTGATTGAATTACTGAAAAATAGTTAAGTATTCATTTCACTTCTTAATCTGCGACTGCGAGTATTCATTCCATTTCTTTTATGCAGGGTCTTTATGGCACAAGGAGCAGTGCTGCATTAGTTATAAGATCAAGTGGGGAAGCAAGTTTCTTTGAGGAATACCTTGATGATGGCATTTGGAAGGAGCATGTTGTTGATTTCTATATTCCCAAATTGAAGTTCATCAAAGGACAAACATAGAGCTAACATCCTCCATCCTCAAAAGCAAGATTATTAATTCAGTTTTTATATAACTTCTAAATTTTATGCTATCACTGAGCATTTTCGGTGTGCTCTTGTATAGTTGAGAACTTGTCAATAAAATAAAAAGCCATGGCAGAAACTTGGCTATCCATAAGGTAGCAGCAGTTTGAAGATTTTTCTGATCAATGGTTCACTGATTAGGCTCACTAAAGTGTGAACTTGTAATGGGGCTTCAAGAAAAGTAGTGAAATAAACGAATAAAGATCTTGTCCCTCCAAGGAAAGTAAAGAAAACGGAAAAAAATGATTTTCCTTTTTTGGTCATATGGAAACAATGATTATCAACTCTTATTCACAGTTAGAAATTACTTATTAGGCTATAACAAGTAAAAATTCGTAGAACCAAAAAAATATGCTCTCTCTCCATATGGAAAATAAAAAATACATTATGCTTGTTGAGAGAAGAGATCATTTTTTAAAAGTAAAAAGTTGGTAAAATAAAATATAAAAGTTTAATTACCTTTAAGTTAATATAGTAAAACTATAAAATAAATCACAAATTCTAGTTTATTAACTTTTCAATTACTTTCTTTCTTACTTCAAAGGATTTATTTCTGTAAAAAAAAGCTTGTATATTTTTTTGGCTTTATGCATAAATTTGTCATGCATAATGAAAATAGTTTATTTGGAGTAAATAATTATTTTTAACCATAAAAAATTTAGATGTTAATAAATTTATCTAAAAAAATAAAATTAAAGTTATACTCATAAAAAATAAGTTTTGATTGACAAAATTATCTAACCTCTAAAACATTATTCAAAATTTTAAAATGATTTCTTAACTTATTTTAACCTAAATTGCAACTATAATCTAATTGTGTCCTACCCCTATCCCTAATCTCCAACCTTCCACTGCTACTTTGGTGGATATTACAATACTCTTCAATAGTTTGGTGAATCAGTACTTTATATACTCTTCAAATTATTTGGTGAATCAATGTTCCATATATTTTTTAATTTTTAAATATTTCTAAATCAATTTTTTTTAGTTAAAATATTTATTATACACTTCAATACTTATTTTATTTCTTATCTTTAAAATTAAAAACCTAATTTAAACTTTGCTCCCATTTACCGTTTTCGAAAAGAGAAAAAAAAGTCAGAGTTGTTCATAATTTCTTATTCCATTCCTGTGTCACCTTAATCATTGACACCGCTAACTAGTCAACTCGCCCCTGCTTCTTTTTACCCTATCTCCTTCCTCCATCGTTGTCATGGAGTGGCTGCTCTGCCTCTTCACCCATTAGGAATTCATCATACCACATTCATCATAAATTCAACAACGATAAACTGAAATTAATGAAAAAATATCAAATTTGTTAGTGGTGGCACAATAAAGGAGAAATAGTTGGAATACAGATGACGTTGTTGCAGATCTAAGAAGCAGAGAAAAAGGACAGCAAGGAAGGAAAGATGGCGGGTGACGATGTTACAATTGGAAGGATGATAGATTTGGAGACATCGTTGTTGTGGTAGATCAAGCAGACCAGAGAGAGAGAGAAAGGCAAATGATTGGCAGAGGTAGAGCCCAAGCATGGTGGGGGAGGAGGCCATAGGTGAATGGGTAGTGGGCGAGAACAAATGCGGAAGCGTGGTGGGGGCATGGTGGCTAACAGGTGTAGTGAGCAGATGCAGAGGCGGAGGAGCAGTGGAGAAGAAAGGGGTAGAGGCCGAGAGCATGGTAGGGGAGGAGAGCAGAAGCGGAGGTGTGCAGAAGTGAGGCGGAGGAAGCAGTGGAGGCATAGTGGAGAAAAGGGAGATTCAGAGGGTGTAGAGAGGAGAGAACTGGGTATAATTAAAACAGCCTTAATTCTACGAGTTAAACCCCACCCCGTCCCTAACCATTTACGAAAAGGACCTAGCACTTCCTGACCATTAGAAAATAACAACGCGATCCTTATCCATTCTCTCCGTGTGACCGAAAAGACCCTCTTGTAGGTTTTCGGGTAAATAGTAACCAAAAAAAGGCTACGTGTACCTGTCACTCTTATACGCGGACTGGCTATAGTTGATAGGACAAAAAGCCTATACAAAGTCATAAAAAACGTTGCAGTTTTGATTCCAGTTCTTGAAAAGAGCAAACACAAATGTTGATGTGAACCTTAGATATCAAACCCTACCTTTTGTGATGACATAGAAGAGCATTCATCAGGTTCAATCCGTCGCTAATGGAAAGAGAAGTCGATGGGCTCTTCAAGTAACAACTCTGGCAATGTTCACATGGCAAGGAAGAAGTTCACACATCCAACTTGCAATTGTGGAGCTTATGCGATTCTTTTTGAATCCACCACATCAAATAACCCAAATAGGTTGTTCTTTGGTTGCAGTTATTTTAAGGTACATTAGTATTCACTCCATCTTATAATCTTCTCTGTAATTAGGTTGATTAAAAAATAATTGTTTATAATTGTAGACTCCTTCAATACATTGCAAATATTTTAAGTGGCTGGATGAGCTCATAACTGAGTCTGACTATACGATGGTGGAAGTGCAGAAGATGGAAGTTCATGATAGATTAAAGGAGTTGGAGGACAAAATTAAAGAAATTGAGATTAAGCTATATGATGGAGTTTAAAGAAGAAATTACATAAGACAAAATGGATGTATCATTATGGCATTTTTCATTGTCGTTGCTCTTGGATTCTTTTTTACTACACTTCAACTTAATAAGATATAAAAAATTGTAACTTATTTTGGGTATTAATGTTATAAGTTAGATGCACATTAAGGATGGTGATTGAGATGTAAAAATTGTTAGATTTTGATGATGGGAAGATTATTGTGAGTTAAATTACAAGTAAGAATGTGATTGATGGTCTTTTAGTATTTTTCACTGTTTTGAGTTGAAGTGACAATTTCTCAGTATTTTGTTATTTAAAGTGTGTTTTCATACAATTTCATTGAATCAAGAATAAACCAAATTTAATAAGCAATGAAAATATTTAGCTTGAAAAACAAATATCTAATATATAGAAAGTTGCAAACTACTTATGGCATGTAACAACATCTCACAAAAGCAACACCTACATGCCAATACATACTATCCCCTGGTAACTAAACAAAATAGAAAATCTAAAGTATTCAAGTACTAGAAGTTCCAAAATACTTAACCAATACTATGCATAGTTTGCATTCATATATGAGTTACAAAATACTATCCAACTTGATCGATACTATATATCCAAAATACTAGCCATAACTATCTAGTCCTCATTTTTTTCTATGGAGCTTTGAAAGGTAGTGCAGTGGAGCCAAATTTCTTAATGCTTGGTGGTGCTCCGAAGCTTGGTCCCTTAATTCCTTGTTTGAGTTCTGGTGTTGGGATGAATTGGAATATCCTCACTGCTGTGCTAGCACTAGTTGCTACCTATGTCTCGAGAGAAACTCCAATGAACTTAGTTGATCTCGTAGCAATCTTTGGTTGGGTTAATGGGACTTGGATTGTGGGCACAGTGGATGAAAGTAATAGCCCATGAACTTGAGGTGTCAATGGCTTACGAATTGGCTGCTTCTTCATGAATGGAGCAGGAATCTATAAACCATTGATCATATTTTGCAAGACATGGTTGCTTGTAGCTGTGGTTGGGCTTGGGGCAGTTGGATTAGGTATGGCTGGGTTTGGTGCAAGTGATCTATGTCCATTGATGTTTTGAGCCTGTTTTTTTTACGAAATATAATGTGAATTAGAATCTGAACATGACACTAAAAATTCAATCATAATGTTAGGTTTTTCACTACTATTACCTCATTTGTAGGAGCAGACTAGGACACTAGAATTTTTTATCCTATTTGTTGAAGTGTCATTGGAGTAACATTTCTTGGCAACTTCTTCTTTTGCTTCCTTGCTTTGGCCTATAATTTTTGCATAGTGTTAGATATCCTATTTTAAGTCACACCATAATTTGATAACATAAATGAGTCATGAACTACCCACATGATCTAGTACTGTAGATGGAGCAGCACCAGATTTAGGTGCAATATTAGCTGGGTTATTACCCTGTAAACAATAATAAAACATTTAGGAGACATATAAATCCCTCATTAAACCATTTCTAATACACATGAATCCCTCATTAAACTATTTGCAACACACATAAATCCCTTCGATACTCACATTATAAGACATTTAAATTCCTATAAATACTAATACTAGCCTAATTATTATACTAATGAACGGATTTTTGCTAGTAAAGAAATCTCACAAATAAATCCTCCTTGAAAGTATAGTTTCTAAACCAACGAAGAATCCTTTCGTATAAAAATTTGGTTGTCACAAGTAACAAACCCCTAATAAAATTGATAACCGAATTATTTAAACCTCAGATCGTCTCTCAAGGAATTGCAGGGAGGTGTATTTATTATTGGTTATGGAAGATTATCTTTTTTGGGGTTTTTGAATAATGAACAGGAAAAGTAAATTGCAAGAATTAAAGTAATAACTAATAAAGCTCTTAGCAAGGTATGAGAATTGGAAATTCTGTCCCAGTTATCCTTATCAATTATGATGAGAATTGTTCATTACTCCCACTTAGTTAACCCTTACTAAATAAAGGAAAGTCAAGTGGATTAATCAATTTGATTCCTCAAGTCCTAGTCAACTCCTAAGGAAAAACTAGCTTTAGAGGGATCCAAATCAACCAGCAAATTCTAATTATGAATCAACAAAGGAGTTTGATAACTCAAGTGTCACCAATATAACCAAAGCCAAAAGGAGAGAAATCGAAATATTGAATGCATCAATCACATAAAATTGAAGAAAGCAACCATAAATCTGAAATACCTCAAATTGTATTAAATAAAGAAATCAAATCTAACATGGAGTTCATAAATCAAATTGGGAAAATAAACAAACTAAAGTAATAGAATAAATAAAAGTAGAAGAGAAACATAAATTAAAGGAACATTGAACCTGGAATGGAGAAGAAGTAAACCTAACCTAAGAGAAATCCTAAATCCTAAAACCTAGAGAGAGGAGAGAGTCTCTTTCTCTAGAAACTACATCTAAAATATAAAATTGTGAATAATCAAAAGTTGTTCTTTATTCCTCCACTCTGTAGCCTCTAATCTGTATTTTTTGGACCGAGAAATGGGCCAAAAACAGCCCAGAAATTGCTGGGACGAATTCAGAAACGCTGAAATTTCACAGATGCGAAGCGTGCGTGTGATGCACGTGCCAACGCAACTAGAATCGCCTCATTTGGACCTCTGTAGCTCAAGTTATGGTCATTTAAGTACGAAGAGGTCAGGTTGGATAGCTTAGCAATTCCTTCAATTTCTTGTATTTCTTCCACTTTTGCATGCTTCCTTTCCATCCTCTAAGACATTCCTACCCTATAAACCCTGAAATCACTTAACACACATATCAAGTTATCGAATGGTAATAAGAGGGGATTAAACATAGCAACCTTAAGGCCAAAGAAGCATGTTTTCAATCATAGCACAGAATTAGGAAGGGAAATATAAAACCATGCAATTAGTATAAATAAGTGTGCAAAGACTTGTTAAAAACCACTCAATTGAGCACAAGATAAACCATAAAATAGTGGTTTATCAATCTCCCCACACTTAAACATTAGCATGTCCTCATGCTAAGCTCAAGAGAAACATAAATCAGATTTCACTAAATGTGAAATGCTTCTACCTACTTGGTTAAAAGTAAACAAATTCTCCAAGACAAACATAAATCAGATTCCACTAATTTAAATCACAATAAGAGACAAGTAAACTTATAAGAAGATAGCTCATGAAAGCAGGAAACATAAAATCAAGCATTGAACCCTCACTGGTAGTGTATATGCACTCTAATCTTTCAAGTGTCTAGGGTTAATCACTCTACTCTTCTCTAGTCATGCTCTCTAGACTTTGTTCTTCATCTAACCAATCAACAAATATTTAGTATACCAATGCAAACAGCATGAGGTCTTTTCAAGGTTGTAATGAGGCTAAGGTAAGGGTGAGGATATATGTATGGCCAAGTGAGCTATAATATGAATCTTTGACTAACACACACACACTCTATGTACTTCTAAGATCATGGCTAGCTACCCAAAATTCCCACTTTTGCATCACATACTCATGTACCAAATTTTCCTTAATGTCACAACATATGCATTGATCTTTTATTAAACTTAACATTGGGGTAATTTTGTCCCCTTATTTATTTATTTATTTATTTGAATATTTTTGGTTTTTTTTATTTTTTTTATTTTTACTTTTTTTTTTGTTTTTTTTAACATAAAAATAAACATAACATATCAATGCACTTGTGTTTTTAAATAATTTTTTTTCTGGTCTCACATGAGTAGGTACCCAAATTCCCAATATTTTGTCAACAAAATTCAACACTTCCCTATCAACCCAAGTTCCCACGGTTCCCCACACTTAATTGATACACAATCTCTACCTTAAGCTAACCAAAGATTCAATTGGGGTAATTCATTATTTTTTCACTTAAGTCTAGTGATGTGGTAAAATATAGAACGAATAGGGATTAAAAGGCTCAAGGTGGCTAACAAAGGTAATTGAAGGGGTAGGCTATTTGGGATAAGTGAGCTAATAATCAAATAATGGCCTCAATCATATGCAGGCATGTGAATACACTAAACATTGGACATATAGAAAAGAACAAAGTAAAGATTACAATTATAGAGAAGAAAACACACAAGAATAAAATATTATGGTTAAATAATGTAACCATGTAATTAATCTCAAATCTCACAAGTTGTGTGTTCTTAGCTATAATTCATGTTCCAAATTACAATCTTCAAACAGGTTTAACACAAAAGTTTTAATTTAAATTAGTGAAATACTATAAAAAGGGTCTTCAAAAAGAAAATATTGCTTCAACCAAGTAGTAGCTAAATGCACAAAATCAAACAAACATGCAATCAAACATGCAAATGCAACAACTAATTTAACAAGAAAAATTAAACATTGGTGTTGAAATAGGAATTGACTAACCCACGAAAGTCGGTATCGACCTCCCCACACTTAAAGATTACACCGTCCTTGGTGCATGCTAAGATGTGCAAGTGGACGGGTTGCTATAGCTGATGCTTTTCTTCAAAGATTGTGCAGATGGGCTTATTTGTCGCCCCATTGAGAAGCTTCTCTTTTCCTTTCTAGGTGGCCATCCTGAAAGAAGAGGAAAAGAAGAAAAGTAACCCAAAAACAAAGATAAAAAACAAATAAAATATGGGTGGGTGAATGCCAAATAATGAGGGTCTCAATTACATGGTAGCTACAACATGCAAGTGAGAAAACAGTATAAGCACATAGCATATCAATAGTGCAGACATTGCAACAAAGGGGAAGAGGTAGTGGGTCATAAAAGACAATATAAACTCATGTCAATGCAAAAGGAATACAAGTATCATAAAAGATTAGCATTGACTGAAATAAAATCACCCAATCAGAATAGAACAAGTCATGAAGCATGAGAGTAATGCGAGAAAAGATGTAACAGTTGAATAAGGACATTTAACACCAAAGGAAAAATAATAAACTTAGTAAAAGAAAATAAAATTATGCACAAAATTAAAATGCAAGGAAGATAAGTATGCAAATGCAGTAAGTAGAAGAAATGTAAAGAAATGCAGGAGAAGAAAGGGAGAAAAGAGAAGGAAAGAAGGAGAGAAGATAGAAGAAAAGAGAAAGGAATGAAAAACGGGGGTGACACGTGAGCGTGCATCACGCGTACGCGTGATAACTGAGTTGGCTATGCGACGCATAAGCGTCGCCCACGCGTACGCGTGGGTGGTCTGAAAGCAAAAGGACGCGCACGCGTCAGAAACGTGTACGCGCGGGTCAGTTTGTGCCTCCAGCACAGTTCCAGCGCGAAGGCAGCACAACTCTCGGGTTAGCACGCTTATTACGCCAATTTCCCTATCCACGCGTGCGCGTGCTTGACGCATACGCGTGGTGTGTTAAGGTTGCAAGGGACGCGCACGCGTCATAGACGCGTACGCGTGGTTCGAATTGTGCGCAGAGTACACCAGCCACACGATTCCATCACAACTTTTTGTTCGTTGGATGGGATAGCAAAAAGTGCTATCGACGCCCACGCGTGGCCTACGCGCACGCGTGGGTTGCGTCCCTTTTTTTTATATATATGCAGTATGCAGAATGCAAAATGAAGATGCTGATGCAGACATTATGAATGAACACTAAGAAAAATAGAATAAAATAAAACTAAGATTGGAAAGGAATGACCATACCATGGTGGGTTGTCTCCCACCTAGCACTTTTAGTTAAAGTCCTTAAGTTGGACCTTTGGTGAGCTCCCTGTCATGGCGCCATTTTGAAGAACAAAACTCTCGCGCGATCTAGAATTTTCACAAATAAATTCGCGTTGTAAGTATAGCTTCTAGACCGACAAGAATTCCTTTCCTACAAAAGCTTTGGTTGTCACAATTAACAAACCCCTAAATAAATTGATAACCGAAGTATTTAAACCTCGGGTCGTCTTCTCAAGGAATTGCAGGGAAGTATGATTTGTTATTGGTTATGGAAAAGTGTGTTTTGGGGTTTCGGATTAAGATAAAAAGCAAGAATAGCAATGGTAGAGGAAATAAAATAATAACAATAAAAAGCCTTGATTAGGAGAGATCAATCGGAAGTTCTATCCTTGTTGGATTTTTCTCAAGATCAATTGATAATTTGAAGGTTGCTTCTACTTAGTTATCCTTTACCAAGTAAAGTAAAAGAAAGTCAAGTAAGTTGGAAGTCTACTTCTATTCACAAGTTCTAATCCTCTCCCTTGGGAAGAATTAACGTTAGTGACTAGAGAGCCAGCCAAAAATAAACCCAATTACAATTTAACTCTTGAGTAATTCAACTCAAGGGTCTCCAAATATTAATCAACTCCAAAATCAAGTTCGGATCTAACTTAGAACATCAATTAATAACAAACAATAGAAGAAGTGATAAATCTGAAATACCTCAAATTGCATTAAATAAAAGAAATCAAGTTAAACATGAGAATTCATTAACCAAATTGGAAAAATAAATAAAAAGAACGTTGAACCTGAGAAGCAGTTGAAATAATAAGTTGAAATAATAAGAAATCCTAATTCCTTTAAGAGGAATCCTAATCCTAAATCTTAAGAGAGAGGAGAGAACCTCTCTCTCTAAAAACTACATCTAAATTATGAAAAGTAAATAATGGAAGACTTCTCTCAATATGGATGTATTTCCCCACTTCATAACCTCTAATCTGTGCCTTCTGGACTTGGATCTGGGCCAAAAAGGGCTTCAGAAATTGCTGGGAGCGTTTTCTGTAATTTCTGGTGCGTGGCGTCTTTCACGCGTTCGCGTGGGTTACGCGGTCGCGCCATCTGGAGTTTTCCTTGTCACGCGTTCGCTTAGGTCATGCGTCCACGTCATCTGTGTTCTGCTCATAGCGCGCGTCCGCGTCAGTCACGCGTTCGCGTCGCTATTTTTTCGCGCTAGGCATGCGACCACGTCGTCCATGCGTTCGCGTCGCTACCAGTTTCTTCAAAAACTCCATTTTGTGCTTTCCTTCCATTTTTGTATGTTTCTTTTCCATCCTTTAAGTCATTCCTGCCTTAGAAGATCTGAAACTACTTAACACACAAATCACGGCATCGAATGGTAATAAAAAGGTAATTGAAATAAATAATTTTAAAGCATAGGAAACATGTATTTCACATATATCACATAATAAGGAAGGGAAGGTAAAACCATGCAATTTTCATGAATAAGTGGGTGAAGGATTGAATAAATCTCTTGAATTGAGCACAATATATATCATAAAATATGGGTTTATCAACCTCCCCACACTTAAACAATAGCATGTCCTCATGCTAAGTCCAAGATAAAGAATAATGTAAGGTTAAAGTGGTGGAATCTCATGCAATGCAATCTATCTAAATGCAACTACCTAATTGAGTCATGCAATTCTAATTTTTTATTCACTTGTATATAAAACTTACGTGTAGTTAAATTAATTCACATTCTCAAGGAATCATATATGCATAGCCAAACCCTAGATAATGTTAAAGCACTTTTACAATTGAGATGGGTAAAAATATTTTTCAAACTTGCAAGACAATTAACAATTTAAGCAGAGATATATGGTGATGAGCTATTGAACCCTCACTGGATTTTGTGTTTACTCTCTAGTCACTCAGTGTTTATTGGGTTAATCACTTTATTCTTCTTTTTATCCTTACTTTCTATAACTTTGTTCTTCATCTAACCAATCAACAATTATAGAATACAGTCATACAAAAATCATGAGGTCTTTTTCAAGGTTGTAATGGGGCCAAGGTAAAGGTAAGGGTATATGTATAAGGCTAAGTGAGCTAATAAGTGAATCCTTGACTAGTCTAAAATCTCACCTAACATACATATTTTGTAATTCAAAGTTTCTTATCCTATTTGTCCAGATTTTCTCACTTTTATTTTGCAAGCTGATGCATTAACTTTATATCCCATGTGCATTGATTCTTTTTTATTTTTTGTAATTGGAGAATTTTTGTATCCCTTTTATTTAAATAAAAATTACAATTTTTTTAATGCACATGGTAATTCAATTGATTTCACATGAGCATGCTTCCCAAAATTTTTAATTTGAGATATCTTTATTCTTTTTAACTTTCCTACTTGTTTCTATCATCCATGTTCCCATAAAGTTTCCCATACTTAAACAATACACAATTTCTATCTTAAGCTAATCAAGGATTCAATTTGGGATTTTTATTTTGTTTTTCTGCTTAAGGCTAGTAATATGGTTTATAGAACAAGAGGGGATTAAAAAGCTCAAAGGGGCTAACAAGGGTGATGTAAAGGTAGGCTAATTTTGGGATAAGTGAGGAAAATTCCAATGATGGCCTCAATAATCTCTTAGTATGTATCTATACTCTATAAATGGACATATAAATTAAAACAAAGTAAAGAATATCAGAATAAAAAAGAAAGGCGAAACACACAGGAATAAAAATTATGGTTTGAATGTAACCATACAATTAAGCTCAAAACTCACAGGCTGTGTGTTCTCTAGCTCAAAAATCATATATCAGTTATATATGTCATGCAAGTGAAAATTAAGAGTTCCCATTATTCTCAATGTAAAAAAAAAAAATTATTTGTTTTGGGTGGCTTTAAAGTTTTAGTGTTCCTCCTTGATGAAATGTTGTTAACTAACTAACATGTTATGTTCTATATACAATGTGTGGATTGTTTTTTATTATGTTAAAGTCTCTAGTTTACTTCCTTTTTATTTTCAATTTGAACCAACTATCACATGCTAAAGGGTAAACTATACTAATTAATCCACATATTCTATAACTAATAAGTTGGAATTGCAACTAAACTAATTGGCTAATGGTATAAACTAAAGTGCAAAATATAGAAAGTAGAGTAAAAACACATGAAAAGAATAATGTATAAGTACTGAAAGATAAAAATAAAAATAAAGATAAAAATACAGAAAAATAACCAAAATAAAATAAAAGAGTCTCTAGTGGTTCACCAAAAAAATACGCCAGAAATGGCGACCTCCCCACACTTAAAATAAAGCATCGTCCTCGATGCTCACTCAAGCTGGGTGTGAAGGAGTGTCATCACTGGAAGGATGGGCTGTTGGAGTCTCGGTGGTGGCTTGAGGATCTGCAGACTAGATGAGCGTGGGAGGATCTGTCTGCTGTAGTGGAGGCTCTGACTGGATAGAAATCTCTGTATTTGCGGCTTGAATCTGCTGTGGCTCCTCCTGCTGCGACGTAGCCTGCTCTGGTCCTGTCTGTGTAGCCTGGGTGGGTGTCTCCTCCTCGTGATCGTCCTCCTCCATCTCAGATGTATCAGAAGGGGTGTCAGGCTCGGAGGGGATGTCGCCGCCGGAACGGATCATCAACTTGACGTGCTCATAGCGTCGCTTGTTGCGATGCTCCATACGATCCAAGCGGGCGAATAGTCGATGCACCAAATGGTAAATAGGCTCAGGAGCAGCTGGAGGTGCAGTGGGTGGGGCAGGTGCAGCAGTGGAAGAAGAGGGTGCAGCTGAAGGTGTGGCTGTCTCAGCAGAAGCAGTAAGGAATGGAGGTCTGTAGCCTAAAGCCAGAAAGTTCCTGCTGTGAGGAATGATCTTCTTGCAGTCCGCAGTAGGTGTTTCTCATCAGCATCCTCCCAAGGTACGTCAGCTCGACGGCCTAGCTGGGTGACCAGGTAAGGGAAAGGGAGGGTGCCTCTGACATGGACCCTGGCCATATAGTGTCGAATGAAACGTGGTAGATACAGGTCCTTACCCTCCATCGTACACCAGAGGAGGGTGATCATAGCAGCAGGCAGCTCCGTCTCATAAGTGCTCGGCATAATAAAGTTACTCAGGATCTGGTGTCAGAGCCGAGCCTCATCATTCAAGTATATCCGCTTGATTCCTTTAGGCATGGTGGTGTTCTTACCCATGACCCATGGAATAGTAGGGTCAAGGGCTATCCTCTCCTTGACAGCATCCCAGTCAAATATCAGAAAGCGCATGTCCTCTTCAGCCTTTTGGTAACTATCAGGCTGATCTGACTTAGGCTGAAGGTGCAGAATATCCTCAATGGCCTCTTCAGTGACCAGTATCTGTTTTCCTCTGAGATGCACTGCATCCAGGGAAGTCTTGAAATAATTGCAGTAAAACTCTCTTACCCAGGAAGCATTGACCTCACTCAAATTT
Organism: Arachis hypogaea; assembly: GCF_003086295.3. Taxonomy (NCBI): domain Eukaryota; kingdom Viridiplantae; phylum Streptophyta; class Magnoliopsida; order Fabales; family Fabaceae; genus Arachis; species Arachis hypogaea. The sequence continues at coordinate 58,173,846 of NC_092052.1, forward strand.
CTCTCCAAGAAGAACCAGCCTCTTTGTTTGATCTGATCGGAGGTGTACTGCTGTAGTTCTTCTGAAATTTTCAAAGTCCTCTCTAGGTACAGATTTCTGGAGGTAGCAAACACTGGATACTTCAGCTCACAGTATCGGTTTGCAAACTTAATTGGGTCATTGGCAAGGAGGAGCTGGTCAGCCTTCTCCTGCGGGGTAAAGTGCTTCTCCCGCCAGGAGTCATCATGCATAAGCTCTAGTAGAGACATAGAGGATTCACCTCTTTTCCATTTGCCAGTTGTTTCCTTGCCTTTTCCCTTTCTTTGAGTGTCAGACATCCTGAAAAATAGAAATCTAGGATATAAAAAAGTAGGAAAACAAGTAGGCAATTAACAAGATAAGCACATAGTGGCAAAGGAGCAGTAGAATAATGAAATGAGGTGAATAATTATGCATTTTGGAGTGTTTTGGAGTTAAAAAGCTGAGATGAGAAATTACAATCCAAAATGTATTGTAAAGAGAATACTTGCTAATTAGGGGCAATAATAATCATGCCACGAGTTAAAAATTGAAAGAGTTAGTCAAAAAGCAGAGGGGGAAGTTAGAAAGTTAAAAGTGGTTAAACTTGAAAAGAGGTTAGAAAGCGGAAATTAGTGAGTTAGTAAAAAGAAAATCAGAGTAAGTGGCATGATGATCGGTTTCTAAGTAACAAGAATTTCACAATTTTAAGCAACAGTCAACTCATATTCAAGCAAGGAAATCAAGTTGTTGATGATTCATATAGATATAGAAATAGCGAAAAGTGAAATCTAATCAACAATAATGTGATTTATTAACCGGGAAAACAAACGGAATAAGAATGCTGGCCCGTGCACTCATGAATTGGTTTGGTAAAAGCTAAGGAAAGCAAAATTGAAAATGCCAAAACCAATACATGAATGAGAATCAAAATGATTTATAGAAAATTGGGCAGCATTTCGGCTAAAGTTGGATGTTCCCGGGTAATAAACAGTAAGCAGAATAGTTCATATAAATTAAAACAAACTGCAAATAGATATAAATAATATGAACATAAAAGAGTAGTCGCAATAGCAGCATGAACAGTAAGAACATCATATGAACAATACTAACATCAAATCAACAACAGAATTGCGAAAATTATAAAACAAGTAGCAAGAACAGCGCAATGAATCAGGCCTAAATCCACTAACCACATCCTAGCTACCAAACCACCTAGAATCCACTACAACATACATCTCTAACTATCCTAAATTTAAACATAAACTGAAAATATAGGCAAAAAACTATGAATGAAAGAAAGGTGGCGTTCGGCAGAACCTGGTAGGCGTATGAACTAAGCTAAGGAACTGAGTGATGGCGGGGGTATGGTTGTGGTGGTGCTGGAAGGTTGGCGTTGCGGTCGGTGGCTGTTTGGTGGCAGGGGGTTCCGGGTGGGGGTAATGGTGGAGAGGGAGTGTAGGAGGGAGAAAGGAAGGGGTGAGGGTAAGGGTGGTGGGAGGCGCGGCGGTGACGGTGCGGTGGTGGTGGTGGTCGCAGAGGGGGCAGCAGTGGTGGAGGGAAGAAGAGAAGAGAAAGAGAAGAAAGAGAGGGAAGGAAGAAGGGGGTGGCGTCGTGGTTGTGGCTGGGTGGCGAGGGTGGTGCAGCGGTTGGAGGTGGTTGGCTGGGGGTGGTGGTGGTTGGGGGGTGGGTTGCAGAGAAGAAAGGGAGAAGAAGGGGAATGGGGGGCGCGACAGGGTAGGGTTTCGCGTGACTGGGGGTTAATGAATTTGAATCCACGCGAACGCGTGGGCTACGCGGTCTCTGTCTCCTTTGGGGTGTAGTGCAATCCACGCGACGCAAACGCGTCGCTCACGCTTTCGCGTGGGATGGGTTTTGTGCAAGTGACGCGTTCGCGTGATGGACGCAAACGCGTGGGCCGTTTTGTGCTAAACGCACGACAGCCGCATGATTCCAGCCCAGATTTCTGGGCATTGGATTTTTATGCCAATTTCCAGATCACGCGGCCGCGTGAATGACGCGGACGCGTGGGGGTGTTTTTCGCAACTGACGCGAACTCTTTAGTGATGCGATCGCGTCGCACGCCTTCTTTTCTCTTTTCCTTTTTTTTATGCAGGTATGCAATTATGCAGTATGCAATGCTAAATGCAAATGTTATGAATAGCATCCAGGTTCAATAAAAATACTATGACATAAAATCAAACAGTACGAAATAAAAATTGAAAAAGAAACGACCATACCATGGTGGGTTGTCTCCCACCTAGCACTTTTAGTTAAAGTCCTTAAGTTGGACATTAGATGAGCTTTCTGTTATGGCAGCTTATGCTTAAATTCATCTAGAAATCTCCACCAATGTTTGGAATGCCAACAGCCTCCGGGATCCCAAACTAGGCATGTGAAGCTTTTAAGCAGCTTCAAACAGGTCCTCAGGCTCCCGGGGTGACGAATGTCAGAATAAATTCCAGGATCCCAAACTTTGCTGTTAAATCCGCCTTCGTCTTGATCTATATTTTTCCATCCAGACGGTTTAGAAATTAGATTCTCACCAAGATGACCAAACGTTTTCCGAGATCCATTCGATTGAACATGAGACCAATCCGTGCACTTCGAGTTGAAGCGTTGAACCTTATTGAACCTTGTGCACCAGCTCTGAGTACGAGCCATTTCCCTCTTACTCTTAACGTCGCAGAGAGCTCTAAGCTGGCCATCTGTTTCAAGAAAACTATATTCAAGTGGAAAAATAAAGTTAAAGGTTAAGGATTGTACCCACTTGAAGCTTGTATTGGGTGGTAATGGCCTTGGGATAGGTGTTTCCAGTGGTTCTGTAAGTTCTACTCCCTTGTAATCTTCTGTGAATTTCTCCACTTCCTTGCAAAATTCTTCAAATGCAACATCGTCCTGATCAAAGTCTTCTATGTCTTCTTCATCACTCAAGTCATAAGCTAGAGGTTGAGAGAAATCTACCTCCGCATCATCTTCGTATTCACTTGGGGAAGATTCTTCAATCTCGGAGAATTCACTTGCGGATGGAAGTTCAGTACTAGGAGAACTTGACTTGAGATTATCATTATCAAGGAAACTGGCGTCTTGGGTCATTCTGTCTAGTTCTTCATAAAATACCTGCCTTGGGGTTTGTGCACTATCCTCCTTAGCATCAATTGTAACGTCCTTGACGGAATTCTTCACAACTCTGGGTTCCCATGGAGGTTCAGCATCTCCTAAATCTTCAATCAGTACTTCTTCTTCTTGGGTAATTTGAGCTTCCTTCAATTGTTCCAGAACAAAGTTATGCTCATTACTGCCCTTTGTGGTTTCTAGTGTCTCCTTCATGCCATGTTCGTCATTAGATTCTCCACATAAAGCTATTGGAATTCCTTGAGGGTTTAAACGTCTGGAAGATAATTGATGTATTGCTTGCTCCAGCTGATGAATGGTTGTATGAAGTTGATCTACTGTTTCCTTGAGGCGAACCTGTGATTCTCGAGGTGATGGATTTGGAAATGATACATAGGGAAGTGGTGGTGTTTGGGAGTAATTGGATTGGAATTGGGGTAGATAAGGATCGTATGGTGGTGAATGGTGAAAAGGAGCTTGTGAGTGTGGTGGTCCAAAGTTATGTTGAGAGGATGGTCTATAGGCACAGGGTGGGGCTTGTTGGTAGTTACAAGGCTATCCACCATATCTATTAGCTTGGTTTGCATTGTATAATGGTCTTTGTCCATGATATCTTGGAGGGTGTTGTTGCCTAAAGGGTTGATCAAATCCTCTTGGCTCCATCCATCTTTGATTTCTCTGACCTTGATGCATGTTCCTGCTATAACTTCCGTTTCCTTTAACAATATTAGAACCAAACTCAAAGTAAGAGGGGTGAGAGTTCATAGTAGCTAATGGAAATAAAAGGAGAAAACAAAAACAAATAAACAAGTAAAAGAAAAATATTTACAATAACCAATAATAAGGCACATGTTTGCAGCCCCCCGGCAATGGCGCCATTTTAAAGAACAAAACTCTCGCGCGATCTAGAATTTTCACAAATAAATTCGCGTTGTAAGTATAGCTTCTAGACCGACAAGAATTCCTTTCCTACAAAAGCTTTGGTTGTCACAATTAACAAACCCCTAAATAAATTGATAACCGAAGTATTTAAACCTCGGGTCGTCTTCTCAAGGAATTGCAGGGAAGTATGATTTATTATTGGTTATGGAAAAGTGTGTTTTGGGGTTTCGGATTAAGATAAAAAGCAAGAATAGCAATGGCAGAGGAAATAAAATAATAACAATAAAAAGCCTTGATTAGGAGAGATCAATCGGAAGTTCTATCCTTGTTGGATTTTTCTCAAGATCAATTGATAATTTGAAGGTTGCTTCTACTTAGTTATCCTTTACCAAGTAAAGTAAAAGAAAGTCAAGTAAGTTGGAAGTCTACTTCTATTCACAAGTTCTAATCCTCTCCCTTGGGAAGGATTAGCGTTAGTGACTAGAGAGCCAGCCAACAATAAACCCAATTACAATTTAACTCTTGAGTAATTCAACTCAAGGGTCTCCAAATATTAATCAACTCCAAAATCAAGTTCGGATCTAACTTAGAACATCAATTAATAACAAACAATAGAAGAAGTGATAAATCTGAAATACCTCAAATTGCATTAAATAAAAGAAATCAAGTTAAACATGAGAATTCATGAACCAAATTGGAAAAATAAATAAAAGGAACGTTGAACCTGAGAAGCAGTTGAAATAATAAGTTGAAATAATAAGAAATCATAATTCCTTTAAGAGGAATCCTAATCCTAAATCCTAAGAGAGAGGAGAGAACCTCTTTCTCTAAAAACTACATCTAAATTATGAAAAAGTGAATAATGGAAGACTTCTCTCAATATGGATGCATTCCCCCACTTCATAACCTCTAATTTGTGCCTTCTGGACTTGGATCTGGGCCAAAAAGGGCTTCAGAAATCGCTGGGAGCGTTTTCTGTAATTTCTGGTGCGTGGCGTCTGTCACGCGTCCGCGTGGGTCACGCGGTCGCGTCATCTGGAGTTTTCCTTGTCACGTGTTCGCTTAGGTCATGTGTCCGCGTCATCTGTGTTTTGCTCATAGCGCGTGTCCGCGTCAGTCACACGTTCGCGTCGCTGTCTTTTCGCGCTAGGCATGCGTTTGCGTCGTCCATGCGTTTGCGTCGCTGCCAGTTTCTTCAAAAACTCCATTTTGTGCTTTCCTTCCATTTTTGTATGTTTCCTTTCCATCCTTTAAGTCACTCCTGCCTTAGAAGATCTGAAACTACTTAACACACAAATCACGGCATCGAATGGTAATAAAAAGGTAATTGAAATAAATAATTTTAAAGCATAGAAAACATGTATTTCACATATATCACATAATAAGGAAGGGAAGGTAAAACCATGCAATTTTCATGAATAAGTGGGTGAAGGATTGAATAAATCTCTTGAATTGAGCACAATATATATCATAAAATATGGGTTTATCACTTGTGCTTGAACTCATCCAGGAATCCCCACCAGTGTTTGTGATTCCAATAGCCTCTGGGATCCCACACTAGTTGCATAAATCCTTCAAGCAAGTTAAAGCAAGTGACAAGGCCCCATGAGTGTTGATTGCCAAAATGAATTTCGGGGTCCCAAACTTTGCTTTTGCACCCGTCTTCTTGTTGATCATCATTTTTTCACTTGGGTGGTGAGCAGTCGAAATTCTCACTGAGACATCCAAACAGCCTCCTAGACTCATTCAATTGAGAATTATACCAACCCTTGTACTTCAATTTGGAGCATGCATCCATATTGAACCTTGCATGACAACTCTTACCACTAACCATCTCCCTCTTACTCTTAAAGCCACAAAGAGCTCTAAGTTGCCCATCTGTCTCAAGCAAATCATATTCAAGTGGACTAATTAAGCTTAGAGATGAAAGATTTATCCACTTGAATGAAGGAATGGATGGTGATGGCTTTGGGGGAGAGGTCTCCAACAACTTTGGCAAGGTGATTTCCAGCTCCATCCCCTTGAGCTCTTCCTTGACAAATTCCACCTATTTGCAAGCTTCTGTAATATTAACTTCTTCCTCTAGTTCAATGGGAGAGAGTTCAATTAGAGGTAGAAACTCATTAATTATTGAACCTGTCTCATGATCAACCGCTTCCAAGTCTTCAACCATGATATGCTTTGGAGGTTGTACACCCTCCTCAACATCAAATTCAACCGTCTTGAAAGGAGGCTCCATGACTTGTGGTTCAAATGGAGGTTCCACATCTCCTAAATCTTCAACCACTTCCTTTTCTTCTATATTTTCGGCTTTCTCCTCTTGCTCTAGTACAAGATCCAGCTCCTCCTTGTTGACTTCCACCTCTTGACAACTTCCTTCAAGGGTCTCTCCTACCGTCACCGTTAGGGCCTCCTCTAGCTTCTTGTGAAGTATGAATTCGCGAAATCGATCCCTTATCTCTTATTCCGGGTCAGTAGTATAATTGGGATCATGTTGCTCTTGGATTGATGGATGTGGGTGCTCTTGCACGAAGGGTGGTGGTGCAATAAAGCTTGAGGGTTGATATTGGAGGTAGAGGGTTGGTCCCTGCGGGATATAAGATTTTACAGTGTAGATGTGAGACTAATGTAGAGATAAGAGTGTTGTTATCCAATGGAGGTTGGGGTGGATAGGAGGGTTCATTTGTTGGGAGAAAGGGTTCACAATACGGAGGTGGTTCTTCTCGATAAGGGCATGGAGATGGTGTATATTGAGGTGGTGGTTGTGGTGGATAAGGGTTAGGGTCATATGGTGGTGTTTGGTAGTAGGGGGCTTGTGAGTATGGGGGTTCAAAGCTATGTTGAGGAGGTGATTCATAAGCATATGGTAGGTCTTGTTGGTAACTACAAGGGGGTCACCACATTCATCATCTTGGTACGCACCCTGGAATGGCTCTTGACCATTGTAATTTGGTGGAGGTTAGTTGTCATGAAAAGGTCCACCATAACTATTGTCTCGGTATGCATCATAGAATGGTTGTTGGTTATAGTGCATTGGAGGGGGTTGTTGCCAATAGGGTTGATCAAATCCTTGTGGCTCCTCCCATCTTTGATTGTTCCAACCTTGATGCCTATTCTCATTATAGCTTCCATTCCTTACAACAACATTGGAACCAAACTCATAGCAACAGGGGTAAAAATTCATAGTAGCTAATAAAAATTAAAAAAAAATAAATAAACAAGCAAAAAAGCAAATATTTACAATAACCAATAATAAGGCACACGTTTGCAATTCCTCGACAACGGCGCCATTTTGACGAACGGATTTTTGCTAGTAAAGAAATCTCACAAATAAATCCTCGTTGAAAGTATAGTTTATAAACCAACAAAGAATCCCTTCGTACAAAAATTTGGATGTCACAAGTAACAAACCCTAATAAAATTGATAACCGAAGTATTTAAATCTCAAGGAATTGCAGGGAGGTGTATTTATTATTGGTTATGGAAGATTATCTTTTTTGGGGTTTTGAATAATGAACAGGAAAAGTAAATTGCAAGAATTAAAGTAAGAGTAAAGTATAATTTTTGTCCTCAACGTTTGGGGTAAGTCCTATTTGTATCCCTAACGTTTAAATCGTCCTATTTGTATCCCTAACGTTTATAAAAGTGATTCAATGTTATCCTACTATCAATTATACTAACAAATCAAATCTAACATGGAGTTCATAAACCAAATTGGGAAAATAAACAAACTAAAGTAATAGAATAAATAAAAGTAGAAGAGAAACATAAATTAAAGGAACATTGAACCTGGAATGGAGAAGAAGTAAACCTAACCTAAGAGAAATCCTAAATCCTAAAACCTAGAGAGAGGAGAGAGCCTCTCTCTCTAGAAACTACATCTAAAACCTAAAATTATGAATAATTAGAAGTTGTTCTTCATTCCTCCACTCTGTAGCCTCTAATCTGTGTTTTCTGGGCCGAGAACTAGGCCAAAAACAGCCCAGAAATTGCTGGGGACGAATTCAAAAACGCTGAAATTTCACAGATACGACGTGTGTGCGTGATCCACATGTGCGCGTCGCCTATATTCAGAGAAACTATAGTAAATTATATATCATTTCGAAGCCCCGGATGTTAGCTTTTCAACGCAACTGAAACCACCTCATTTGGACCTCTGTAGCTCAAGTTATGCTCAGTTAAGTACAAAGAGTTCAGGCTGGACAACTTAGCAATTCCTTCAATTTCTTGTATTCCTTCCACTTTTGCATGCTTCCTTTCCATCCTCTAAGCCATTCCTACCCTATAAACCCTGAAATCACTTAACACACATATCAAGGCATCGAATGGTAATAAGAGGGGATTAAACATAGCAACTTTAAGGCCAAAGAAGCATGTTTTCAATTATAGCACATAATTAGGAAGGAAAATGTAAAACCATGCAATTAGTATGAATAAGTGTGCAAAGACTTGATAAAAACCACTCAATTGAGCACAAGATAAACTATAAAATAGTAATTTATCATATACCTTTGATTGTCTTGCCTTCTTTTTCTTTGGTTTGTCAATTGGGATCCCTTGGAGCTCCCTTACATGTCTTATAATAGTGATCCTTTTCTCCACACTTGCTACATGTCACCTCGAATGCCTTTTTCACTTTGTTCCCTGTTAATTGGCTCTCAGACACAGGATCAACAGTTCTTCTCTGCCTAGGATGACCAGGGGTCTCTTGATGGCAGGTGCCACTGGCCTAAGAGCATCTGATGTTAAGCTATAAGTGGCACAAAACTTCTTCTTATTTACAGGTTGAATTGTTATACCATAAGTGGCACGCATGGCATCCATGGTAAGCCACTCATGCACAAAATCTTCAGACTTCAAGTTAAGCTTTCGCAGCCTAGAGATTGCAACAACTACATGTTTAGATGTCATGCCTACAATAAATTGCCTTATTAGAAATCTCAACATTAATGTAGATAATAGTAACTACAAATTGCTAGTACTAGAGAATTACCAGTAAGCTTCCATAGGTTACAAGTGTAGGTCTTTTCCTTTAGATTCACTCTAAGCTTGCTTTGGCGTCTTTGAACCTCAAAGATAACTCTTTCATCATCTCTAGTCCACTTAGTTGTCCACTTAGTGCTTTCAAACTTAATGAATTCATCCAACCTCTGTTGTTGCACAGGAGCCAATTTTCCATGATAGTTACTTAGCCTCTTCTTATGTCCAACCATTTTTCTCATTATATAACACCTCAAATCCTCACACATTGTCAAAATCGGCTTGCTTCTATACTCTACAGTCTTAGCATTCCAAACCTCACACATATTGTTAGTGATGTTATCAACCTTTGGATAGTGAGAGAATTGACTTTTAGTCTGTGCAGATTCATGAAATCTGTAGAGATACTCTCAAGCTGGCTGGTTCACCGATTTCAACTTGTCCATATTCGCACGAAACTCTGGAGTTGTTGTACTCCTTGCACATTGTCACACTTGTCCCTTGGATTGTTTGTCTTTCCATTGCTTAACAATTTTTTTCTAGATGTGGAGGATGTAACACCCTAATTACCCCAAGTGTTACCTCTAGCCGTAAAGTAAAGGATAATTAAAGGTTACGATAATTCTAAGGCTTATACATATTTATATATAGAAGGGAATAATATATTCTAGAAGCCCGATGAAGGATTAAGCTCAAAGACAGAATTACATAAGCGCAAAGCGTTCACACGAAGCTAACGCATAAGATACAAGGTACAGATGCAAAAGAATAGAACATATATAGATATAAGAATATATTATTCATAGGGAACTAGCCTAGCTTCCAGAGTTTAAGCCGACTAGTTACAAATAGTAAAATACAGAGTTTTGGAGTTAAAACAGCTTATACAACTTATCTCTCAAGTAAGCCTCTAAGGCCATAAAGATAAATATACAAAGAGATGTGAGAGTAACTATAACAAAGTAAAATAGAAATAAACCAAGAAGGAACCGTACTCTGCTCTGTTACCATATCCGCAATCTCACCGAAGTGAATTACGACCTGCATCTGAAAAATAACAATAAAGTATGGAATGAGAACCAGAGATTCTCAGTATGGTAACAGTGCCCAATATGTAAGATGTAAGGCCCCGGGACGAACTTCACACCAAACCGATATTTAAGCTTAACATAAATAAATAAAGAACTTAAACCATAACCGGGTTATCTAAACTTAGGGGATTTCTAACTAGAGCTAGTCACACCGCTGTATCCCACAGCCTTCACCACCCTAACCTCTGTGATATCCCATCGCCACCACCTACCTAACCTACTCAGCACCAGACAAACATAATTAATGCAAACAAGTAATACACATGTAATAATCATATATCACAATTAATTCAAGAAGCAAGTAAGCATATTATACAATTAGGCAAACTCAAGTAATCAAAGCAAACAAGCAAATAAAAGATGCATATGATGAATGCCTGTCCTTTGGCTCATGATATCACTTGTCGGTCCATAAATGCCAACCCGACACATCCTTTCGGATGTCGCCTTTCTGCCACTTCCGAGGATATAGCGCCTGGCACGCTTTCGTTCCGAGGATATAGTGCCTGGAAAAACTATCGTTTCGAGCATGAGGAAATACTACAGAAAAAGTCATTTTGCATCTTAAGAAGAAATATTGAATCTAGGAACTCCAAAAAAGACAAGGGAACTCCAAAAAAGACAAGAAAAGGGTAGTGGTAAATTAAATTGAAATAAGCTGAAACTAAATCAGAGGAGCACAAAGTTCACAAGAATATGAAGGAATGGTTTGAGTCACCAACAAACAAGGATGGTCAGAAGTCATGAAGTGTGCCGAAAAGAAAAATCGAATTGCATATAGGAAAGAATCTTGATTTCAAAGAACTCTAATGGAAACCATAAAGGAGAACGTGGCGGTTGTTTACAAAATTCAATAGAATTAGTAAAAACATAAGTATTATGTCATGTTAAAACAAATTCAAGTCGAACTAGATTATGCAAGATTTGTAAAATAAAAAATTAGTTAGGGTAATGATAAAATATTTCCTCGAAAACCTTAAAAGATACTTTAGGTACATAATAAAAGAATTTACATAAAAACAGTAGCGAGGTCAGTAGGGAATCAAGTTGTAATCCTAAGAAGGAATTTTAAATCTAAGAACTTCGGTAGGAATAACAAGAGGAAGAACGGTGCACTCATTTGAACCGATTTCGAGTTGAGTCGAAAAGAATACTAAAAGTTGATGGTAGCATTCACCAAGAATGGATAAACTCAAGAAGGAATGAATTTACTTTCTCAAAGAAAATACTAGAGGTTTAAATAAGGTATTGTATCAAAACAACTCAAATTAAAATAAAATATTTAAAGTTTAAAAAATAGAACTTAATTGAGCTATGAGCAAAAATATTCTCTCAAAAATCTTGAAAAATATTCAGGTGAGAGGAGAATCAAACCAGAATTTCTTTGAAGATCCAAAATAAGAATTACAAAAGGACACTATAAGATAGGATATATGATCACAAAATAGTTTTAGATTTCGTCAATAAATAAAATCGTTTAAGGAGAGGAATGCAGAACCTAAAGCTGTGATGTCAAGAATCTATGGGATAGCTAGGCACATGTTCAGAGTAGAATACAGATAAGATGCAAAGCATAGGGCTAAGATATTAAATCATAACTTAAGGAAAGAATCCAAATCAGAAAATTTTGCAAGGAACAATAAGAAGAAAGATAATATATTGATCGAAGCAAGTTCCAATTAAATTAGAGTACAAAGTTCACATAGGAGAGTGCAAAATTGAGAACCATAACGTCAAGAATCCAGGGGATGATTAAGATTACAATCTGACAGAGAATCAAACCGCATCTCAAGAAAAGCTGTGAAACAAGGAATTCCAATGCAACTGATAGAGGAAAAGATAACACCAAGCACAAATAAGGATCATATGTCAACTAACTTCAAGAATTAATTTCTAACGCTCCCAAAACCCGTTATTCACATCACCTATTAATTTCTAATGCATAAACCATCAACATTAAGTTGGCCAAACTTAACATTAATAGATATACAACGGTAAGCTAACATCATTAATCAATAGATACTCATGTGCATAAAACTCTAATTCTCGTCATCAGGACAAGACCTATAACATGACAAACACTCAGAGTATGCAATGAAGCATAGTCAGTCTATTTCTAAGGCTCTAATCAGGATGAACTGCTCTGATACCATAATATAACACTCTTATTTTTAATACCTTATGATCGTACTAAAGCTCAGGCGTCACTTACCTCTAATCCGTTAATTTCATAGTATAATTATTTAATATTGAGTCTTAACAAATACAACCAAATCCTTAGTTACAAAATCGAGAAAGACTTTACTATAATTTACTTAATCACACAATTATATCCACATAATAATAAATATATAGACTTATTCAATCTTTCTCAAATACAAGTCCTGCCCCTCTAAACTCTCAAACTGAAAAATGACAAGGGGGTAAAATCTCAATTAAACTAACAAACGAAAATACAACATATATAAATCTTTGTAGACCGGTCGCGGCTTTGCGCCCAAGACTTCCTGAACCTGTCACTGAAAAAGGAAATCTGTAGGGGGTGAGAACATCGTCCTCGAAAGGGTTCTCAATAGGGACGGAAATACCATCAAAGCAAAGAAATACTTGCAATAAGAATTAATTTCATTATAAAACAGATTATCCTTGAAATAACCGTTTGGAAAAAGCTTTATGGAGGAAACTTAATTTAAAAGATTGTAAAGAAGTTTCATTTAGTTTACAATTCAGTAAGGTGATTGGTTTAAGGAAATGTAAAGGACCGAGGATGTGCCTAGGGACTTCCTATCCAACTTACCTTGCTCACTCCTATCCAAACAATACATACATTAGAATACTCAGGCAACACCTAGTCCACTAGCCTCAAACTTCATTACCACATACCAGAAACCATCCTCATCACGCCTCCACCAAAAAAGGTCTCTCAGATAAACAGACACATACAAGACAAACAAAGAAATCACAAATAGGATTCAGGTACAACAAGTAAAACGAGTAGCAAATAAACATGGCTAAGAAATTAGGCAAATCAAAACAAAAGCACACTCAATTAAAACATACAAATACGTATGATGCATACCTGTCCTATGGTTGATGAGTCTCATCTGTCGGTTATATAGCCAACCCGACATGTCCTTGTAGTTAACCATTGGACAGTCCATCTGTGCACGCAACCCCAAGCTCAAAAATAATATCCATGGAGTCAAACTGCAAACTCAAATATAATATTCCATGGAGTCAAACTCCAAACTCAATAATAGAATATTCAAAATTCATATATATATACATGCCCATGGGGGAACCCGGAGAGTTAAAGTGCCCGGTTACATCTTACGACAGAGGGTCAACAGAGTATCGAATCTCAACCTGGAGCAAGTGGTGGCAAGCCATTGCGTCTACCCAGGGAAACTCGTGTTTCAGATAATTCAAATTCATAAGCCACATGAATAATTCAATCATAATTCATCAATATCCACATTATTCTCAATCTTAACTCATTCATCACCATACCTCAATCACTCAATCATTATCCTCTCCCTCAATATCGAAATCACCATCAAACCCCTATCAAATCAATTGTCACTAATTACATCTTAATTCAAGCACAACCTTCAAACTTACTCACTTATCCCCAAACCCTTGAAATTATACTTAAATTACTATTTTAAAGTCTTTAGCTATTTAATCAAATCTCTTTTCGTTGTATTAAAAATCAAATGAATTAAAATCACATTTGACCAAATCAAGAAAATCCGACTCTCCTTAAAATCCGTAAAAGCATTCAAAACTTATCTCTTATGATAATTAATTCAAATCAAATTCATTTTTGAAATCATAACCAAAACTCCTTCAAATTCTTAGGAATATTCCGGCAGCACCTTCCCTAAAAACTAGAGTTTGCCACCCATGACGGGTTCCCTCTTTTCAACCCCAACTCAACAAAACTAATATTTCAAGTCAACATTTCCAAATCTGTCATTCAAAAACAGTCATTATCATTTTTAATCTAAAATCCAAAATCAACGTAACCAATCAATTTTACCTGAAATTCAGTAAACAACCAATCACCCATAAATATAACCTTTCAATCACAATAGAAAATTATTTATATTTCAAACACTCATCTATTTGAATTAATCTACTAAACTTGTTAGGTATTCAAAGCTCAAATTTTTTTTATTTTAAAACAAACTCCTACCTCGAGGAATCAAGCCCGCAACAATTCTAACACAATATGTCCCTTTTTCCCTCGGCTTGCAATAACAGTGGTTGCATCCACAGCTTCGCTTACTTCCACAATAACAGAAATAGCTTTAATTGTAACATGCAACCTCGATAACTCAATCCTAAATCATCAATTTCATGCAATCTTTAATAATATATAATGGAATACTAACGGCAAGGGTTCGAAGTAAAACATACTTACGGTAACAGCAGAACATTGCAGTCGCAATCCCGAACTGACCCAGCAGCACTCCAATAGTGGCCAGAAGCTCCGATAGTTCAGCAGCAACCTTAATTTCGACATGAAATCATCGAAACTCAACCCTACGATACCAACAGCTGAGAATTTCTAGCAACATATATCAGAATACTGACTTCAAAGGTTCCAGAAACAAAACGCTTACCAAGAAGGTAGGGGTTCCACCGGTGGTGACTGAGAAATGGCTCAGCGGAGGAAAATGAGGCACAGCGGCGACTGGCGGTGACAAACAGCGGATCTGATGGCGATGAGAAGGCAGCGCGACCTCCCTATCTTTCTCTCTTTGCGGGTCTGTCTCCCGGCGGCGGCTCAATGGCGGATTGGCGGCTTTGTGGTGATGGTGTGGTAGGATGCGACGGTGGCTCGACAACGGCAGTGTGATGGTGACATGACGAGGTGGCGATGCAGGACAGCTCGGCGACGGCTCCCTCTCTCTTCTCCTTCCTTCTCATCGCAGCTCTCCCTCTCTTCTTCGATGGCGACATTGGACGGCAGCAATAACGAGCTCGACGGCAACAGCGTCGCCAAGACGCGACGGAACAACAACGACAAGGGCTTCTCACTCTCCTTGAACTCTGCGTGCCTCTCTATCACTATATGCTTCTCATGTGCGACGACGACGGTGACTCTCAGTCCCGCCGGCGTCGTCCTTCCCCCTCTGTTTCTCCTCTTTCCCACAGCTCTCTCGGATCTCTCTCTCTCTCTTTTCATCTGATTTCCCTCTTTTCCCCCTTTTTGTTTTGATCACTATGTGTGTTGTGTTGAGGAAGAAGGGAAAGGGGAATGGCGGCTAGGGTTAGAGGGAAAGGGTGAGTGGTGGTGAGTGTAAGTGTGGGTAGGGATTAGGGTAAAATTAGTGTTAATATATTATGGTAAGTTTAATAAAATTATGTTATATTATATAAATTTAAAATCTAATTTAATTCCCTAAAATTACTTTAAAATATTATTTAATGATCAATTTGCTAATTGGCTTTTAATCAAGTACTCTAATTTAAAATATACAATAATATAATTAATTTTCTTTATTAATAAAATTTAAAATATTAAATTCTAAAATCTCAATTACTTAAATTAAATCGTACAAAATTCTTACTATTTCACAACTACTAAACTTTATAGTTTAAATATAGAAAATTATCCAATAATTATAAAATTAAATAAAATATCTAATTTAATTATCGAAACTCGATTTAATTAGTTTTAATAAAATAATTTCTGAAAATAAGGTCTTTAATAAATAAATAAACTTGAAATTAGCTCATAATAAGATTTTTAAAAAATTTGGGTCTTACATCGGGCCACGACCCCTCCCCCTTTGCCGTCCACGACCCCTCCCCTCTATTACATCGATGGTATCCTCCTACCACCTCTACTCATGCTGGCTCGATCATGTCCCTACACGATGTCTCCGCTCAATACGACGTCGGTCCAGGACATCAGGCACCTGGTCCATATCGAGGACTTGCCTGGGACCTTGCTGTATCACCTGCGGTGGTATCGCAGCTGCTCTGGGGTTACTTAAGAAGAGCTCAGGCGACAAGAATCTCCTACCATACTGATACCACCACTCCAAGTACTCATGTGAAGGTCATGTATCTGGAACCAGTGAATGTGCCAACCCTGTAACCTATGAAAAAACCACCGATCTCCGCCTCTCCCATCCTTAGACATAAAGAAATCTATGTCTAATGTAGCATGAGGTCGATGCTGAACCCCACCAAACTACGACAACACCCGATCCACCTGATGCCACTTTATGATAGCAAAATAGACCAATGCTATCGCGGCCCTCCTCAACACTATATGTCGTGGCTCCAATATCTCGGGGTGCACCACCTGAATGATATCAGGCATGCTATATGGTATCCACACGAATTGTGAACACAACCACGACTTGTTAGTCATCATAAATAATTAAAAGTGCAAAGACAAAAGACAGAGATGAACAAATTGAAACCATAAATACTCACATCCCCGGGCTGGAGTAAATCTATCTTAAGCCTCCAATGTGCAACCCGAGGCCCCTTGTCGGTCAACATCGGCTGGTAACCTGACCATCTGAAAACCAAAACATTTAATCAACAAGGAAGTAAACCGATGAATTCTTAAAAACATAATGCTGAACCCAAAAGAGAGTACCTCGACGCCAACGGCCAATGAAAGATATCAAATCCATCCGGCCAGAAACTAGGGAACCTCTAAAAGATCCACTATTGCAGAAGCTGCAATGGACAGGCCAACTTGACGACATTCCTATTGGCTACACGACACATGCACCTATATAACCATGAGAGTGCAGTAGACCCCCAACTATACTGACCCATGTCCTCTAGCCTGGCGACGTAGGGTAGCCAACGGATGTGAAGACGTGTACCAGACTTATCCCCAAATAGCTGTGTCGATAAGAGCATCATAATATACACACATGCATACCCCTTAACCGTCTCATCGTTTGCCCCCCATGCAGAAGCTCACTAAATGTGTCCTACATCCAAGTGCATTTCACTGTGAACTTGTCAATGCAGTTCGCAGGAGGCAACACACCCAACAGCTCCTCAAACCATACCCATGTTGGGTGGCCACTCTCGATATCTCGCTCAAAGTCTGTGAGGCATCCGCTGACATACTGATAGTTGATCGGAAGCCCTAGCTGGTATGTTACATCCTACAGCGTGATTGTGCATTCCCCGAACGGTATGTGGAAATTATGCATCTCCAGGCGCCATCTCTCCACGAATGCGCTCACTAATGCGTGAGTATCTTTCTTATCCTTTCGTAGTAATTTGCATGTGAATTTGCTAGATTATTCTAAGATTTAGGTGTTTTAAGCCACCATGAATGCTACTTTGAGTTGTTTTACAATTTGATTTATTATAGGTAGCATTCGGGTGAGTTTGGCAAAGTGCAAAGAGAATTCGTGGATGTTGTCAACCCTGACCTCTTCGCACTCCAACAAGCATAATTTGAGCTATAGAGATCCAATTGATGCAGTTTTAATGGCATTGGAAAGCCAACTTCTAGGGCTTTCCAACGATATATAATAGTCTATGCTTACGCATTATTTTTATAGCGTAAGGTGGCACCAAACACCATGGATTGCAAGTATGGCGCCACCCAATTGCCATATTCTCAAGTCAAACGCCACGACTCCAAGTATGGCTCCATGAGTGATGCCAATTAGCTCCAAATGCCGTCATTGGGGTGGCAAACGCTTGGACTTCAAGTATGGCATCAAGCTCCTCGAGTTTCATGCCTTTCCAATGCTTTAGGTGGTGCCAAATGCCACTTGCCCTTGGAGCTCTCTCCCCTCTCTCTCTTCCTCTCATATTCCGCACTTTACACTTTTCTCTGTTAGGATTTTTCACACCATGAGCAACTAAACCTCCATTTTTAAGGTTAGGAGCTCTGTTTATTTGGATGGATTAATAACTATTATTTTCTACTTTGATTTATGCATTGATTTACATTCAAGAATTTGTTTCATTTTTCATCCTACGGATTAGAGTGTATTGGAAGATAACTTTTTTCTAGCTTGAATTCTTGTTGAATCTTGGAAAAGTTATATCACCTGAATAACAGCTTGAAATTGAATTCTCACAACTCTCTAACTATCTAGATTTAATATGATACGTGACATATAATCATATCATCTTTGGATTTTCAGAGTTTTGTGTGGCTTATAAACTAGGATTTGAACTTAAACCCTCTAATTAGATTAAGTGACCAAGGAATTGGGAGTTGATTGAGTTAGAGGAGGATTAAATTACCAAAGAATTGGAGTTTAATCACTTAAAGTTTGCTATGAATTGAATCTTTGCATAATCAAGGTAGTTAGTAGGAATTGTTAATCCTAAAATTTGAACATCTCCAAAACCTTAACTATTTTCTCTCATTAATTCTCACAACCAATTTACTATTTGCTTTCTTAGATCTTTTGAATTATTGTTTAATGCAATTGAACCCAAAACACTCCTTTTTGCTTGTCTGACTAAGTGAATCACTCAATTATTGTTGCTTGATCCATCAATCCTCGTGGGATCGACCCTCACTCACCTGAGATATTACTTGGTATGACCCGATGCACTTGCCGGTTAGTTTGTGGTTTAAAATTCTGCATCACTCACCAATGGCTCGTCCAATCAAAACCAAGTCTTGTTCAATCATACAAGATGGTATAAACCGGCCATCTACAAGTACGGAACAATCCTATCATCCAATGGCATATCGTGTTGCTGTTTCATGCTGGTGATACATCGATGGAGCTGGACAAGGATAGAAAATTTCTGATCACAATCGTAACAAAACAGTATTCAATGCATAGAATTCTAAAAATGCTAAACATTGCATGCTCTCATTTTTAAAAAACCGTTTACAATAACGCCAACAAATTCTTCATAGGGCCCAATACAAAACACTAAATAATTCATGACCCGATTCCAAAAAAAAAAAAATAATAAATTTACCAAAACATATAGTCTTACACGTTGACACAAAATAAAAAATGCTAAAACTAAACTGGATTAAGTGCATCACAACGCTAAAAAAAAATTATCTTTAACGTATCAAAAATATAAAAAATTTTATATTTAACCCTAACCCTAAACTAAGTCTCGCTGAATATAAAAGTAAGAGTAAAGGACAAAAATGTTCCTGACCTTTTTTTTGCGGACATTTTCGTCTTCAACGAAGGAAAAATACATTTAAGTCCCTCACCCCGAAAAACATGGACATTTCAATCCTTCTGTTGAGTTCAGGCGTTTGGACTGGACGAAAAAGTCTGACCTGGCAAAGATGGCGCTAACCTGGCCGTTACGGAGGCCACGTGGCAGGGATTAATTCGAAACAGGACATATAAGTCCCTGGAGACAAAAACGACGCCGTTTTGGTAACCTACCACAATCTTTCAAATTTCTCTGCCCTTTTTTTCTTCCTTCGTCCTTTTTCCCTTCCATTCTTCTTCCTTGGCCCTTGCCTCCATCACCGCCGCACAGCCGCGCCTCCGTCAGCCACCATCAACGTCGGCAACCTCCTCTTTCCTCTCTTTTCGCGTCTTCTTCCCTTTCTCACTCCCTTACTCCCATTAGTCTTTCTCTCTTCTCACCTTCCTTCCACCCACCATTCGTCCGCGACAACCTTCTCGGTGACCCACTGCCGCCGCGCCGCCGCCTCTCTACTGGCGCACCACCGTCGCTATTAGGACCCAACCATCATTTCCTCTCTCTCTCATTACCACCCCTGTGCTTCCCAGGTCTTCTTTCTCTCTGTTTAATTCACCATGTTATTGCAATTAGTTAATTAATATTGTTTAGTTAGTTTTGTTTAGCTAATTTCAATTAGGTTAGATTAGTTAGTTACATTAAGTTGTTAGAGAATCTGGCGTGGATAGTGGATTAGGTCTTGCTTGCTTAATGCTGCTGTCTGTGCAATCACTGTTTGTAGTTCATTATATTTAGTTTGTTCAATTGTTCTTAAGTTGTTAGGATTAGGGTTGGTTAATGGAAATTACTGAGACTGATGTTTTACACTGTTGCTGTGTAAATTCTCATTGTTAGGATTATTTAGTTTCTTAATGCATATTGAACTTCAATTTTGATTCAGTGAGACTTGATTATTTGATCTACACTCTCTACCTATAATTGACTGTTGAATTCATTGAAAAGAGTGTTGACTGAGTAAATTACATGTTCTTTGTACTGTTTGTTGCTGCAACTTGGATTGTTACTGCTGTTTTGCTACTAGAGCGATGTGCTTTTCTTGAAATTTTAATTGTCAATTGCTCAAGCTCAATCACCCACTTTGTTGTTGCTTCATGTTTAGCTGCTACTGATTTTTCATCACATGTTGGCTTGTCCATTCCCTCCCTATGAGTGTACATATAATTTTTGTGTGCTTAATTATCAAGGAATTCATATGGAATGTAAAATTGTTTGTTTGACTTTGGAAAATGTACTATGTACTACTGAGATACTGCCGAATTTTAGAAAAGTTTTGTTTTCAAAACTCAATCTTCACTTTGATTAATTGACTTGATATGCACGCTTTTCACTTTGAATGTTGCCAAGGCCAATTAATCACTAACCCGGCTTGTCATTTCTCTGTTTAGTTGAGATTTCCCATTCTTATATTTCACTAAGCTGCTTTATATTCCTTATTTCCACTCATCTTTGAAGAGTGTTTGTGTGATGCTTTGATGTTTGATGTGTACTTCTTCATTCAACCTCTTTTTGCAATGTGAATTACATGAATGGCCACATGTATATTCAAATTTTTACTTGAGGTTTATCAACTTCAATTTTTCTATCAATGTGCATCACTCATTCTTCATTCAATTCCACCACTGTATAGTTTTGAATGGTTGCATTGTATGAGTGTGAATTGTGTAGAGGTCCTGCTTGTGAGCTGCTGTTTCTTCTATTTTACCATTTCTTGTGAGCGGTTATTGTCAATCCATTTCTTATAGACTGTTTGTACTTTCCAGGATGAGGACCACTGGCAAGGGTAAACAACTTGCCAAAGGAAAGAAATCAACTGGAAAGGAAAACAACCAGCTAAAGAGAGCACTAGTCTCTTCTCTGATCCCGACATGGGAGTCCCGGCAGAGGACACATCTAACTTCCCGAATCGATATTATGACATGCTGGATGAGATGGATACTCCTGAGGATCGCTCACAGGGCCAACAGCTACTCAAAAGAGAGGCAGGAGGAGGTCGCTAGCGTTGATGGTGGCTGACGGAGGCGCGGCTGTGCGACGGTGATGGAGGCAGGGGCCAAGGAAGAAGAATGGACGGGAAAAAGGACGAAGGAAGAAGAAAAGGGCAGAGAAATTTGAAAGATTGGGGGAGGTTACCAAAACGGCGTCGTTTTCGTCTCCAGGGACTTATATGTCCTGTTTCGAAATGCTCCCTGCCACGTGGCCTCCGTAACGGCCAGGTCAGCGCCACCTCTGCCAGGTCAGAATTTTTCGTCCAGTCCAAACGCCTGAATTCAATGGAAGGACATAAATGTCCACGTTTTTTGGGGGTGAGGGACTTGAATGTATTTTTCCTTCCTTGAGGACGAAAATGTCCGCGAAAAAAAAAGGTCAGGGACCTATTTGTCCTTTACTCTAAAAGTAATAACTTCAAATATCTAACGTAGCCTAAAATCTTAACAAACTTTTTTAGGTACCATTTCAAGTTCTCAAAATCTAACCACATAATAGCTTACTACTTCTAACAAGCATTTATGTTAAAAAAAAATTTCTAATTCCTAATTACCGACTCTAAACAACTACTACACGAATTATGTTAACATTATTAAAATGACTAATTTATATTCAAAACAAAAATTTTTGTTCACTAACCTCAAGGTGGACGGCACAAGCAATATGCGCGACTCCATCTAATTAATAGAGACGATTCGAATCGTCCTCCATTTGTTCGGATTCGATTTTTCTGGGGTTGCTTTTCAATATTTCGTTGCTGGGTGGTAGGGTTCGTGGAGGGGTTTGTATGTTTTGTAATTCGAATGAATTGCTTTCGAATTGTATATATAGGCACGTTCACACTAAATCTACCCTATTTGATTCGATTTAGTATGGAACCTTTTTGCATGTAAATCGAATCTATGTGCGTCGATTTACCAATACTATTGGCTTCGATTTTCTGTGAGCGTGTTAAAACCATCCAGCTCATTGTAAATTGAATATTTTTCATTCGATTTAGTAGTGGAGATAACAGACAAGTAATTTGAATCTTATAAATTTAATTTACATATATATATATATATATATATATATATATATATATATATATATATATATGTAAATTGAGATATATACGTAGCCTTTTTTTATTTTGGAAAATACACATAAATTTAGTTTTCAAATGGTTTATTGGGATGAATTATCTTAAATTTAATTAGATTCAAATTTTATTAAAATATTTTATTAGGTCTATTTTAAATATTTAAATTCGGCCATAGATTAATTTGATATAATCAAGTTAAATTAGGTCGCCTTAATTTATAATTAATGTATATAATTTTATAAATTTTATATAAAAAATTAATAAAATTTTATCTTTAAAAATTAATATTAATAAAAATTATATAACATTTCTGCCAAATAAATTATTTAAACATAAACAACATCAGATAATATAAAAAATATCAATTGAAATAAATAAACAAAATATTTTGTTATTAATTTTAATATAAAACATATAGTAAAATTATAAAATATAATAATTTTGAATTGAGTTAAATCTACTTGAAGAATGACTCAAATTTAGTCCGAAAATCACCGTAAAAATAACAAACTTCAAAAAGAAGAGTCTTTGGCTCTATTAAAAAAAAGTTATTTTATTAATTTTAGTCAATTTTAAATTTATTATTACTATTCTACTATTCTAGTATTGTTATTTAATTTCTAAAAAAGTTGGAATAATATTAATGCTTTAATATTTATATAATTCATTTATGCAGTCAGTCTCCACAAATGCATACAGTTCTAAACAATAAAATACAAGAATAAATCGGAATCAGAATCAGAATCAGCATCACTTTCTCCAAAAATCCACCTGCTCTTTTATTCTTTTTATATTTAATTTTTAGTTTTTAATTATCTGCTCAACTGTACCATCTCAATTCTCAAAAGCCAAAAGCTCCCTTAATCAGTCATCACAAGTCACAACAGAGAGAGAGGGAAAACGGAAGAGTTGTTGACTTCTCTCTCTCTCTCGCCAAAAACCAAACCTTTCGGAATCAGGTAAACCATTGATCTCTTCGCTTCTATTCTATTCTTGGTCGTTTGTTTTCTCCTGATTTTCATAGTTTTTTTCTTTTTATATTTATTTTATTTTATTTTGCTATATGTTTGACTCCGTTCTTCTTTTAGTCCTTATTATTACCATTTATTTATTTATATTATATTATTATGTAACGTGGTACTCTGCGAAGCAGGAAAAATATCATTTTTAATTTCGTATTTTTCAATCTTTGTTTTAAAGGTAATTTTTGGCAACAATCATAGTGGATCGTATAATTTGTGAATAACTGAAAGCTGTTGGTGTTTTTCGTTTTTGAAAAGCACAATTGCAGAAGCTGAGGTAAGATCCTTTCTATGAAGACCTTTCTTGAGCTTTTGTGTGGATAATTTTAATTTGTGTTAGATTTAGGAGCTTCTGATTATGAATTAGGATGAAATATGAAGTTTAGTGTTAGTTATGTAAAGGTCATACTATTCAGCAAAAAATTTATTCAGTGGTCAATGTATGTTAGGGCAAGGGTGTATTAGCAGTTCACAATCCTCACTTACCCCCTCAATTGCAGTTTTCTAAATTCCTGTTAATTAAATGTGAATAAAAAAAAAAGGAAAAGCGGGGGGGCTGTTACTAATATTGAAGACTTGTAGATTAGCTATGAAGGGCTTATTATAAGCCTTCTCTTTTGTTTGAGTTTGGTGACCAACTATGTTTATGCTAGAATATCGTGGCAGTCCATGGATGCTCCCACCTAATGTGGCATGAATACAAAATGATTTGGGGAAAATTAGATAGTTGCAACTCAATTAAGCAGTTGGGAGTGTGAATAAACAAAGTTTTCCAATAGTAAGCCCTTATGTGATCTACATTTTCAAATGATAAAGTTTTAATCTCACTTTTCTGAGTTCTGGGGTCTTCTAAATTCGAATGGTCCTATTTGCTTTAAGTTGCACATGGTGTGCTTCCTAGTTGAAGGTAAAACAAATGTGAATTGCAAATGAGCTGTTAAGCTTAAAAAACTATTTAGAATTAATATTCATTTCGTATCCTTCTGTACTCTCATTCGATTGGTTCTAAATAAATATTTGTATCTATAACCCATTTCATCTGTCTATGGGCTTAAGGAAATCTCTGATTTTCGCACTTTCAAATAGCAACTCTTCATTATGGGAGTGTTTGGTATGGGGCTAAAGTAGGGGTGAAGATTTTATTCGTAATACTTGCCCACCACGGTGATAATGTGTGTTAAAGCATTCTCTTTATTATAATGTTAGGTTTTGTTATGCCTTCTAGCAGGGATGGAATGAGTAAAGTTGGTCTACTGGCTGCATGCATCCTATATCTCTTATATATTAACAAATTTTCAGTCGAAAGGCTTTAGCTTTGAGGTTTTAGTCTCTTGTCCCCCCATAACCCCCCAAACAAACTACTTCAATGTAGTTCTGCCTGGCTTAAGTTTCATATGGATTAGAAATTGTATTTTAAACTTTACAATTGACCAACACTCCAATTTTTTCAACTAACAAAACAGTAAGAGTGAGTATGAATGAAATCTCACTGACCCTTCAAAGTTTTTTCTCCCAGATCTTTTTACATAGTTTAGTGAATGGCATAATATAGTTGATATTAGTTACTCATATTTACAACTTGTAACTATATACGTCATGAATGTAGTATCCATGAGAAAAAAAAATTATTTACAGATTTTAGACTGCATAAATGACGAGCTATTGGATTCAATGTATCATAGTGACATAGTGCATAGCATTTTGTTTTACTTTAGATGATATGAGTAATTACGTAGATGTATTGGTATTGTCTTCTCTTGCAGAACTCGCTATTTTCTTTCTGAGCGTCTCTAAACTGACACCATGAGTGTGGATTTAAAGAAAACTACCTCTAATGGCCATGAGAAAATGTTAAGCTTAGAAGAGCAGCAGTCCCTGGTATGTCCTGTACTTGTGAATTCTTGGTTTGAACCCATCCTGTCGATTTTTTCGATACTTTGTATTTGACAATATGAAGCTGCAATCTTTGCAAGAAAGAAAACATGTTTTCTAGCTCATAATGATTTGCTTCTTTCTAGATAATGGAGGTCAGAAGGTTGATTGGACCACTGTCTGGTAAGGCATCTCTTTATTGTTCTGATGCATCCATTGCAAGGCATTTGAGGGCACGGAATTGGAATGTCAAGAAGGCGGTTAAAATGTTGAAACAGACACTAAAATGGAGAGCAGAATACAAACCAGAAGAGATCCGATGGGTGAGTGATTGCATATTTGTGCCCTTTTCTTGCTGTTCTCTTGGTCACTCTTGTCTCTTAGGAGGAGTTAACTGTAGGACTGCGTAAACTTTAAAGATGCTCAGTCAGATCCAGTGGCCGTGTTTAACCATATCTGATCCTGCTTGAACTACCACCAATTTAATATCATGTAGTTCCTAGACTGAGTTAATGGATTCAGGATCCATCTAGTTATCTACTTCACCTGGAATTTTTGTGATCTGGGAATGTTTGATCAAATTATTGAACACTGATATTATCTTCTGCCAAAATTTTAGTTGAAGTGCACTTCTGTTAATGCAGGAAGATGTTGCTCAGGAAGCGGATACTGGAAAGATCTACAGAACAGATTACGTTGACAAGCATGGGAGAACAGTCCTTGTCATGAGACCTAGCCGCCAGGTATCTTTCGAAAATATGTTATGATATGTAGTATGTCTATTCAAGTCAGATTTTTTGGGGGTGTTCTTGGAATAAGTGAAGCCGACCCCACTTAGTGGGACAAGGCTTTGTTGTTGTTGTTGTTGTTCTTGGAATAAGTGAAATCTGAAGGATGAGAATGTGGGGTGATTTTAAGCATACCCTGTGTCCACTGTCCAGCTACCTAGCCAGGTTCAGTTTCTATCATTTTGACACACTTTCTTACTCCTTGATTTGACATCAGGCAAGATTTAGTAGATATACCTGCACAAATGGTTGAAATCTGATTTGTTGCTGATGTTGTAGAAGAATGTTATTCATGATTTCCAATTTGTTCTTCCTTGGAGTGCAGAACTCGAAGTCGATAAAAGGACAGGTTAAATATTTGGTATACTGCATGGAGAATGCTATTCTAAATCTTCCACCACATCAGGAACAGATGGTCTGGCTAATTGACTTCCAGGGTTTCAATTTGTCACATATATCAGTCAGGGTGACCCGTGAAACTGCACATATATTGCAAGATCAGTATCCTGAACGTCTGGGTCTTGCAATACTGTACAATCCACCTAAGTTCTTTGAACCATTCTTCACGGTAATTAAGCTTTTTCCTGTTCTCAAATTTCATCCCTTTGATATCTTAACACAATTGCATGCTGTTGTGAGGCTGACTATTTTAGATTCTGTTAGAGTGAGGTCAAAGTTGAATTGCATTCTTAGTTAGTAAGCTTTATGATATGCATCTAAGCCGCATGAAATGATATTTGGGATCAGGTCCAAGTTTTTCATTTTTCCTTTTTTTTTTATATTATTATTTTCCTAGCGCACATGTCAATGCTATGATTAACAAAAGTACCTATTTAATTTGAGTAAATCTCCAGTTTGGTCCTTGAAATATTTTCTTTCTAAAACTTAATTCTTAGTCTAGCAGTCAAAGACAGAAAGAGAAAGGAAACGTAAGAACGTGTAAGTTATTAAAAGAAATTAAAGTATATAACAATAAAATCTTATACCTGGTAGGGTTTGCTACATAAGTCAAACAACATTATTCTTTCCTGTATCATGTTTGTAGTAAAAGCTCATTTATGTTAAATCTTTGTTGACCACCTTATTCAGAGTTCTTAGGCTCTGTCTGGATTCCGTCCCAGACGGAAATATGGAGACAAACAAAATATGGAGATTCATGTTTGGATGTAGAGATGACAAAATTAATCATAATATTTTCTGTCTCTGGGACAGATTTTAATCAAAATTTCTGTCTAGTCTATGAGCTAGGATAGTGAGATGGATTCTAGGGACATAAAATAAATTTTTTATTCCAAAACTATCCCCATTAAATTTTTCATAATCCAATTATACTCTTTAAATTTTTCAAACCATCTTCCTAGAACTACACTCCCAAGCTTTCCCTTTTACTACAAATTGCACTACTGCCGCTGCCACCACCACTGCCGCTGCCACCACCACTGCCGCGGCTGTTGCTGCCACTGCCACAACCACAAACACTACCGCCACCACTTTCTTCCTCAACAAAATCAGATTTGAAATGAAGTACTGCAAATCTGGATCATGAAGAGCAAATAGCAATGGACCGTGCCTCCGATTTTGTCGTAGCAGCTACTTATCTCTTGCCTCTGCCTTTGTCACTGTGCTCTACAAATCACTTTTCTCTTGATCTCTCTGTCCCCTGCGCCACCTTGAGATCCCATGGTCGCAACCCGTGTTCACTCTGCCTCCTTCTTCCACCTCTTCTTCTCTTGATCCTCTCTCAATCTCACTGTCCCTTCCTCTACCTCCAATCCTCTAGTTCCTGCCACTGATGATGCTGGATTCTGTTGATGCAGCCCCTGCCTCGTCTCCCTTGATCTCTGCTTCTCTCCTCTCTCTCTCTCTCTCTCTCTCTCTCAAGAACGCATGAGGATGGTAATCAAAAAAGAAAGAAGTGGAATGGCTCCCAAAATATTCAGAGTTTTCAATATCTTATCAATGGCTTCTCTTACATTGCCAGGCATGAGCAGTTTTGTTGCAACGGGATATTTCTTAGCAAAATTTTGCTCAATTTTATATGTCCTACTGTCGCCAACTATCGATTTCAAAAAAAAAAAAAAAGTTTAGCTTTTGGTATGGGTGATGTTTATGGGTTTACCAGTTTGTCTCAGAATGAAATCCAAACAGAACCTTAGGTCTCTCAGTCTCCCTCTACCTTTAATGATTGGTCAATCTTACATTTAATCTACCTTCCTTATTGGATGTTTTGCTAGTCCTTTTCCCACATGTCCAAACCACCTAAGACAAGATTCTATTATGCCCTCAATAATAGGCGCAACTCCGACTTTCTCTATCATGTTTTCGTTCTTTATTATGTTCATTTGCGTATGGTCACTCATCAATTTAAGCATCTTCACTTTGAGCGCAGAAAACTTATATTCCTGTTCACTTTTTACTGCCCAACACGCTATTCCATGTATGTTGCATTTTAAAGGTACTTGTTGCAAATGATGTCTGAAGCACTCCACCACTATGACAAACTCACTTGAATCCTATAATTTACATCATCCTTTTTTTTCTTCTTTGTCTTTTTTCTCTTGCTTCTCTTCATCTCCCTTACGAGTTTGTCTCTTTGTGATTTCCACAACTTGGTATATCTCGTTTTTGTAAATAAGGATCAAGGTGCTTCTTTTCTTAGATCTTCAAATCTAATTTAAAAGCTTCGTTAGCTGACTAACACCTTTTCCTCTTAAATCTTTCCAAACTTCAATCGGTATATTGTTCAAACCCGTTGATCTACCATTCTTCATCCATTTTAGGGCTCTTGATTTCAAAACCTTGAATTCTTGAATAATAATTGTAGTTTGGGTTCTCCTTCCCCGTGTAGCCAATTCGAGCACGAAAGAATTTCATGTGCCCTGTATTGAATAATTTGTGAAAGTAATTCTTTCATCTTAGTATAAATGAGCTAAATGTAGAAAAACTCTCATCTTAGCCATGATGTTATTTGATTTACATAGCTGAGCCACCTAGAGTGGGATAAGGTTTTGTTATTATATGCTGTTGTTTTTCATGTTGTTAGTCTGTGGTACTTAAAAGATCAAATGCATATGTAGTTCTCAAAAGGCTTTCCTTACCTGTTGATAATTCTACCGTTACCCTTCACCATTTTATGGTTATGTATAATTTGTTGCTGCAGATGGTAAAGCCCCTATTGGAGCCTAAGACTTACAATAAAGTGAAGTTTGTTTACGCTGATGATAACAATACCAAGAAGATCATGGAGGATTTATTTGATTTGGACCAACTTGAATCTGCATTTGGCGGGAAGAATGACACAGGGTTTGACATAAACAGGTATGCGGAGAGGATGAAAGAGGACGACAAGAAGATTCCCTCTTTCTGGACAGGGGAGAACTCTCTGTCATCAGTTCCAGTTGCTCCTCCATCGTTAGATTCAATTAAGTTAGATTCTGATTCTGACCCATCTGACAACGAGAAGAGAGAATCTTCCCCTGACTTAGACCCTGACCCTAGAATGGACACCGAGATCGTTAACCATAATGATGATAATGTCTTGGTTAATCAAGAGTATGGAAACGCCAGAGTCGATACGCATTAAAATGACAAATTAAGCAACACAGCACCTTTTTCCTGAAGTGCTGTTCAACTGTAATTAGCAGATGCTATAACATGCTAGTTTAAAACTGAAAATCACACCATCTTGGGACGATTTTTTTCTGTCTTTTACCCCAACTTTATGTTGGATTTTGATGACAACTGATTATACCCTTTGAGATGCTTGATTGTGCACCTAGCAGGCCTTTGGTATCCTGTGATTGATACTAGTTCTGTTTTCAGGTCCATCTATTTTCTGGTATATTGCACCGGATTTTCACCACCTATTTCCGAATAAAATGACAGCACTGTAGTATATAGTGAATACAATAAAATGTCCATTTACTATAAAATAATGTATGTTATCTCAGACACTAGAACTGAGCTAGTAGCGAGAAATTTGGAACTCATCTTCAGTAGCTTATTTCTTTTGCCACAAGGGAGGAACATTTATCATTGTTATTATCATTATGTTATTTCTTTTATTTTTTATTTTTTCTTTTATTTTTTTTTTTAAATGAAGCAAAGAGTGTATTTACATTTCATTATTTGATAAGCTATGGATATGTTTTATTGAATTCCAATTGGGGTTACATTCAACAACTATAAAAACAAAGACTTATCCTATTAGGTGGAGTTAGTTACATAGAGACGCCATCCTACATCTCTATAGTGAGATTGACCACTCTAATTTATTAATTTTGTTGTTGACTAATTTAGTACTTGTACTCAATTCATTTCTTTTAGTACACCTTAAAAGTATATACTTTTTTCCTTAGTCAAATTTTCAGGTATTACACTTTTTGAATTATTCCTACCAAGATGCAATTTGAGGTTTAATTACACTTGTTAGCTAAGACTATGCTGTGTTTGTGTGAATTTCCTCTTCTAATTTATGCCAAATCCTAATATAAGCATTCTCTAGATTCTTATCTATAAATAAATTTGATTCAATATTTGCATTCTTTTACAAATTTGGTAACTAAATGATCACACAACACAAGATTGAATAATATAACTAGTAATTGCATATCATCTAGATAAATATAGAACTCGATATTATTATATATACAACTTTGTACCTTCCACCAATACATGATCAAAATTTCATTATGATGATGGCAACACAAAGTTTAAGACACTAACACACACATTTTTTTTGGCGACTAACTAACACGTAATTTTATATGCTAAGACGACGCATTAAACATTTCAACAAAGAAAAACCAAAAGGATTACCCAAATGCAAGAATATTTAAAACTAAAAATAAAAAAATCCTAAAAGGTAAAGTACACTTTGTCTCAATAACTAAAATTTTTTGAATTAAGCCCTTACGTTTTTGTTAATAAGTTTAATAGAACGGTAAAATTGAAACTCTTTAAAAATGTTAGGATAAAATTGAAATAATTTAACATGAAAAATGTTATGCGCACCACTTTTATGTATACTTCTCTTATACACTTTAATTTTGGTAGTAAAAATAATTGAAAAAAAATATAAAATATTTGTCTTCTGTACCATAAAAAAATATATACAAGAGAGGTGTACATAAAAGGTGGTACAAATTTTATTTCTGGTTTGAACATTAGTACTAAGTTTAAAAACTTTGAAAAAAAATGGTTAGACAGAGGAAAACAAAAGTGCACTTTACCTACTAAAAAACAGAGTAGCTTTTCCCTGAAACTAATTCTTAGAACCGAATTTGTAGTACTTCCTTAGAATATCGGCACAACCCGACAAAGCTTCATTCTTCATGAAACCCAAGTTGTTAACAAACCTATCATTGGTGGCAATGCCATTGAAACGGTTGAGTATGACACGAGATTGGTCACGACCTAACGCAGGTTCTTTGCAATCATCTTGTGAACTGCTTAAAAGCTTCACATCACAAACTTGGTTTTCAAAATCTGCGTCGACATTTATTGTATATGCTCCTGATGAATCAGTTTGGCTTTGTTTGCTGAAAACAATGTCATTTGTGATCCTGTCCTTGCATTGTAAAATAACCTCCGCACCTACGAAGGATCATTTGATTGCAATATAACACATGTTACCAACTATAAATGATAACAATTCATATAATTGGAGATATATATAGTAGTTTATGATTTCTTAATTAGATCTCTACTGCTTCAAAATTTAAAATCTGATTTTCTAGAAAAATCTTATTAAAAATTATTCTTCTATAAATACATGAACTAAACTTTTATCTACAGTTTTTCTAGGAAATCAATAATAAGTCATTATAGGGAGAGAAACTGAGAAAGAAAGATTCAAAAGAACATGTGTGAAACAACGTGTATATATATATATATAAATAAATTTCATGCACTTAAGATCGAGTTTTCTTACGAACAATACTTTTAAAGGGTAGTATTAATAAATTGTAAATTTTTACAAATTTAGAGTAGAAATTTATAGCTGCCAATTGCCACATTTTGTGCGCGTTTAGTGGGCATAAAATTAGTGTACCCAAGTTCAAATTAAAACTATCATTTTTTTACATAAAAGATTTCAGCACCTCTAATTCTAATCATAAAAGATGTAAATTAATTCGATAGTCATTAAAGATTTTGAATTATTTTGAAAAAGTTCCACAAAACGTTCAACAAAACGACTTAACAAATTAGGATAATTTTGTTGAACTAACTCGATCTTTGATAGGTATCGAGTTAGTTTATATTTTTTAAGGTGAAAATGTTTTATTGTTAAAAACCATAATATACTCGCATTTAATAAGGACAACAATATTGCATAAAATAACGAAAAATATCAAAAGACAGTACTTTTTTTATATTATACTTTACCAAACAGATATGATATGAATATGATAAAGTGGTGTTAGATATGGATTATTACCAGCAATGTATGTGGTGGCAAGGCTCTCAAAACTAAAACGGCAAGGGTCACAATAAACTCGACCCTTCACAGAGAAAGGGTTGTTATTATTTATGCGTATGAAGCGTATTCCTGAAACCATTGCTGGAAGAATAATGCACAAAAGCAAAAGAAATTGCACTTTAAGGCCCATCTTCAAACTAAAAACGTTATAAGGTTTTCTGCTTTGGTTTGTTGTGTATGGAGATCGACTGGAGAGGAAATTAAAATTGTAATAAAGCAAAAGTGTATGTAGAATAAGTAGTGAGTGTGAGTGTGAAGAGTGTTTATAAATTGGATGAGGAATCGTGTAAAACGTAAGTGCTTGAAGTGTGTGTTTATTTGCAACACTAGCTTGTTCTCTTTTGTAGTAGTTGTTTCCATGAAACTAAACGTGAGTAAAAATTGGCGCGTCATATGGTTATAGTCAACTGAGTAATGCATGAAAAATTCTTGCATATATTTAGGACAATGAGAATCTTTCAAAGTTCTAATTTATACTAATTTATTTTATTAGTTTTACAAAGTATTTATATTATCTAAATTCGATTTTTGAACAAAATTGTTTACAAGTTCTAACTTTAATTTGTTTCAGAGATTTATCTTCAGATGCTATTAGGGAATTAATTTTATACTGCATGATTTTTTTTACTTCCTAGTTTATATCTCGTTGCAAAATATGGTGTAACTCATCTAGTGGTTGAAACCAGTCCTCAAACTCAGCTGCACCATGAGTTTCATGCCTCGCCAACTAATCTGCAACCATGTTGGCCTCCCTCTGAACCAAATTGAACCTCACATTCCATCGTTGCCTCTGCTTCAGATAAAAATATCAAGCTCTGCATGTTCATCTGGTAGTTTCCAGAGGTTTACCAAGAAGAACAACACCTCGGATGCATCTGTTTCACACTCAACCATCTCCATCTCTAACTTGAAAGCCATCTTCAAAACTTGCCAAATTGCCAATTCTGATCGGATGACGTTGATCCCGGAACTAAACCCGCAACCAACCTCCACTGCAGTCTCGAAGGAGAGCTCGAAACCCTGCTTTTCCGGTTGCCACAAGAACGGTTCCCTCATAATTCAATTTGATACAGTTATCTCCATGTTTTTGTAGCAATGCTTAAGACACCATGCTGGTAGCAAAGATGTCCGACAACCTTGATATCTTCCACCATCAACCTGGCTTGAAACGCTATTTCTGAGGTAGAGCTGCTAGCATTATTAAAAAGTCAACCATTTCTATATAACACAGAATTCCCTCTGCTCCCACCAGCTTGAAACCATTGTTAGAATTCTTTTCTGTTTTTGCTACCATTTATTAATATAGAAATTAATTTGGGTGGTATTATAATTATTAAAAAAAATTTATTAGTTAATTGCATTGGATGAAGAGAGCATAACTAATCATAAAATTTGAATCTCAATTTTAATTATCATAACCGTGTTCAAAAATTAAGAGTTTCAAATTCAAGAAGAATTGGTTATGGCAGAAGTACGTAAATTACTGATTTATAACTAACATGTAATATCAGAGTAAAAATTATTTTTGTCTGACAATTCTAAAATTTAATCACTATGTTATTTTGATCAATTGTGTTTGAAAGAAAAATGCATCGTATGAATTTTGGAATTAACGATAATTTCTATAAATTTATAGAATAAAAAAAAAATCATGGAAACTAAAATTAACACACCATGAGAATAGAGAATAATATTAATGGATAATACTTCCTAATAGAATCTTCCAATTCGTGCAACAATTATTTTTCATGTTGGCATAATTTTTCATAATTTTTACAAGTTTCTGATTCTTAAAAAAAATGGAAAAGGGAAGACGGTGTGGAAGTGAAGAACGAAGAACTATAGCATAATAGAAAGTGCGTTATGGTTTTGGATTGCTATAAAATAAAACTTTTGTTTTGAGTTGAATGTTTTGAACTTGATACTCCACTTCTTATCTAAAATCTTAAACCGTTGGACCATTGATGAGTGCTAAATATTAGTTTAAGAATTTACAAGTTATAAAGTTCAAATTCGTTATAGATAGTTCTAAACCGGCATTTAATACTCTTCAAAGTTTAGTTTAAAAAGATATCACAATTCAAATCAATAATCAGAAATTTAATTTCAGGTCGTTCTTTCTTGGAATCACAATCGAGTGCTCTATCATTAGCTATGAGAAAATCAAAGGTTTTGATCACAATTAACAGAAATTTAAATTGTAAAAAATTAAACTAAAACAATTAACTAGTAAAAGAAATTAAATCCAATTGCATAAAAGATTTTGACAAAGATTGAGGATTAAGGATCATTATTCTTATCACTAACCCTAACATAATAATTACAAAGAACAAATCCAATTCGTTAACCTCTACATATTAAAAAAAGTCAAATAGGCTTAGTTAATCTCAATTCACAAGTCCTAACCAACTTTCTAATTGAAATTAGTAAAAGATTAACGTTAGTAGAAACAAGACTAACTAACATCTCGAAATTATCAACCAATTTGGACATAGCAACTCAAGATCACGTAAGTTCCCAACTCAATATAAGAATGTAAAAATCTACTCTATAACTAGTTCAAGTATTTTATCAATCACTTGGAAGGCATAAAAATAAAATATCATAAATTGCAAGAACTAGTAAAATCTACAACTACACAATTCAAAAAAGCAACAATAACATATTAAATAAGAAAGAATAAAACATAAAACATCAAATTCATTAAAGAAAATTGAGAACTCAACAATAATTCATAAACTAAAATAATATAAACAAAAAAGCTAACACGAGAATTCTATCTAAGATAGTAGAAAAAGAAAAAGTAAATAAAACTAAACTAAAATAAGATTAAAAATTAAAACAAGAGAGAATTGAAGTAGAAATCCTAAGAATTTTAAAGAGAAGTTGGAGTTTTTCTCTCTAAAATTTACTAAAACATCCTAAAAACTAAAACTATAGACTACGTAGCGTAATATCTTTAAGACTTGCTTTAAATAAGGCTCCAAAATGGTTTGAAATGGGCCAAAATGGCCCCAATCTCAAGTTACATTCCATTTTAAATAAGGCACGTGACCAAACATGTGTGTGCACACATATGGGTGCCCACACACCTAAGAAGAAATTTTACTGACTCATGCCTGGGCACTAGTGAGTGCGTGGGTACCAGACATGATTGCTTTCTCCTTCGTTTCTTTGTGAAATCTCCACTTCTATATGCTTTTCTTTTATTTTTCTAAACTATTCGTACCTCCTAAACCCTAAACAACTTGAACAAGCGTATCAAGCCATCGAATAGAATAAAAATGAAATTAATTTGATAATTTTTAAAGTATAAAAAAAATATTTTAATCAATTAGGCTCAATTATGAGAAATCTTACAAAAGCATGCAATTAAAAGGACTAAATACAAGTTAAATTGATAAATTTTATTTTTTTCAACCCAAAAATTATAGTACAATGGAAATTTATCAACCATGTTCAACTTTCTTACATTTTATGTTACTACATTTATTAATGTGATGATGATTATATTTGTGTGCAATATAATTTTTTCGCATAAATGTTGATACATGATTTATTGAGAAGTAGTTATAGCATCTTTGATAATAATTGAATTTAAATAAATTACATAAAGATTAATATGATATATTTGTAATTATTGGGAATGATATAGTGAACTCATAGAAATTTATTATGTTATTCATATATATATATATATATATATATATATATATATATATATATATATATATATATATATATATATATATATAAAAGTTGAAATAGAAAATATTCTACTTAGCCCACAAGTATTGAAAAGTAGTATTTTATGTTCTAATTTTATTACTTTAGTAAATATAGCAAAAATTATGTATATTAAAGTCTTTGCTCATAAATAGATTTTGATGACACTATGATTCATATTTATTTTAATATGACTTGCATATAGTTATGTCTTTTGAATTGACAAATGCTCTTGTGGTATTCATAGATTATATGAACTTTATCTTTCGTCCGTATTAAGATCGGTTTGTGGTAGTCTTTATAGATGACATTCTCATCTATTCTAAAACAGGAGAGGAACATAAAGAGCATCTGAGGATTGTACTACAGATATTAAGGAAGCAAAAGTTTCATGCAAAGTTATCGGAATATGAGTTTTGGGCAACCGATGTGGCATTTTTAGGACATATTATTTCAAAGGGAGGAATAGTAGTAGATCCTTCAAAGATTGAAGCGGTATTGCAGTGGAAGCAGCCTTCGATAGTTACTTAAGTTCGGAGTTTTCTGGGGCTGGTTGGATACTACCAAAGGTTTATCAAAAAATTTTCACAGATAGCTTTGCCTTTGACACGACTTACACGTAAGGAAGTTCCATTTGAGTGGATAGAGGAATGTGAGAAAATTTTGTATACTTTAAAAGAAAAGCTGACGACAACACCAATTTTGACATTACCAGATCCACAAAAACTTTCGAAATGTATTGTGATACTTCTTTTAAAGGTTTAGGATATGTGCTGATGCAATATAAGAATGTGGTAGCTTATGCTTCACAACAGCTGATACCTCATGAGAAGAACTATCCAACGCATGACTTGGAATTAGCTGCGGTGATTTTTGCACTCAAGATATGAAGGCATTATATGTATGGAGCACAGTTTGAAGTTTTTTCTGATCACAAGAGTTTGAAATATATTTTTTTATCTGAAGGACCTCAACATGAGACAGAGGCGATTGATAGAATTCCTAAAAGACTACGAGTTTAAGTTGAGTTATCATCATGGAAAGGCGAATGTAGTTGCGGATGCTCTAAGTCGGAAGAGTTTAAGTATTTCTTGGAGGATAATGAGGGAAAAGGAGTTGATTTCAGTTTTTGAGAATCTAAATTTGGGAATGAAGGGGACGTCAAAAGGAGTTGTTACGGCTCAATTGTACCTGACATCTGATTTCAAGACAGCTATTCAGAAAGTACAAGCTCAAGATACAGAAAATGTCAGCACTATTAACACAGCTAAAAGAAGATCAACGAGAGGAAATATATCAAAATTGAGATGGTTTGTGGAGATACAAAAGCAGAATTTGTGTACCTGCTCAAGAAAGTTTACGACAATGAATTTTGACAGAAACCCACTATGTAGGTTTTCTATGTATTCCGGTGTAACTAAGATGTACCAAGACCTGATGTAACACCCCGATTACCCTAAGCCTTTCCTCTAGCCGTAAAGCAAAGGTTAATCAGAGGTTACGACAGTCCTAAGGCTTATACATATATATAGAGAAGAAAGTAATATAATCTAGAAGCCTGACGAAGGATATAGCTCAAAGATAGAATTACAAAAGCGCGAAACGTTCATACGAAGCTAATGCATAAGATCCAAGTAATAGATGCAAAAGAGTAAAACATATATAGATATAATGTTATAATAGATCGTAGGGAACTAGCCGCAGCTTGCGGAGTTTAAGCCGACTAGTTACAAATAGGTAAAATACATAGTTTTGGAATTAAAACAGCTTATACAACCTATCTCTCAAGTAAGCCTCTAAGGCCATAAAATAAAATACAATGAGATGTGAGAGTAACTATAATAAGGTAAATTAGAAATAAACCAAGGAGGAACCATACTCCGCTCTGTCACCATATCCACAATCTCACCGAAGTACATTACGACCTGCATCTGAAAAATAACAACAAAGTATGGAATGAGAACCGGAGGTTCTCAGTATGGTAACAGTGCCTAATAATGTAAGCTGTAAGGCTTCGGGACGCCGAAGGCAATCCTAGAACTTCACATCACATACGGATATTCAAGCTTAGGACAATTATAAGTAAATATATACAGAACTTAAACCATAAACCATAAGTAGGGTTATCTAACTTAGGAGATTTCTAACTAATACTAATCACACCGCTGTATCCCACATCCCTCGCCAACCTAACCTCCGTGCGATCCCATCGCCACCGCCTACCTAACCTCCTCAGCACCAGACAATCACAATTAATACAAACAAGTAAAACACAAATAATATTCATATACCACAAGTAGTTCAAGAAGCAGATAGGCATGTTATTCAATTAGGCAAGCCATTACAAGTAAACACATCATACAAACAGATAAAAATGCATATGATGAATGCCTACCCTACTGGCTGTGATATCACATTGACGGTTCAACTGCCAACCCGACACATCTCCATGGAGATGTTGCCCTTCGGATTCATGGTGTGGGAACCCCCGAGATATAGTGCTCGGATCACTGTCCAGGATTTTGCGCCTGCACGCTTTGATGATATGAAGGGATGCGAGCGGGATCTATTGCCTCCGACCTCACATCTAAGCACAAGCGGGACGAGCCACCGCCCTTACGCTGTCGCCGCTACCTCGACAGGTGGGATCCAACCTCGGACCCTGCCAGGCGCATAGCGTCTCATAATCTCAATGAAAAAGTAGTACAATGGTTTTCAAAACAATTTTAGTGCAAGATGGATCCATTACTTCGTTCAGAGTCCTCGACTCCTTTCAACCACTGTTCATGCACACTTCAGTTCCTTGATTTCGCATCTCATCCATCAACCATTCATCACACATCATCAAACTTTCCCCAGTACAACAGAAACCTAGTTCTCCGTTTGGTAACTTTTTCCCAACCAAACATCAACTAAAACCCCTAGCTTGTTTCCCATATCCCCATACTCAAAAGTAGGCCTAAAAGCTTTAAAATAGTGTTATAGAAGCTTACAACCTCATCGGGAAGGTGAAAGAGTTGCAAACAAAGCAAAATTTGAGAAACAGGGCGTGTGCGTCCGCATAGGGGTGTGCGTGCGCATGCCCAGGAAGATTTTGAAAGTGTGCATATGCACAGGTACTAAAACATACATGCCTGTTCACTCGCACAGGCTGTGCGAGCTCCGCAAACAAATGACCCTTCCCGACTTGTGCGTGCGCATAGGGCTGTGCGTCCGCACAGGTCGTAATTTTTTATTGATGTGCGCGCGCACAACCTATGCTAGCGCTCCCACCAGAGCACTTTCCCTTGCCTGTGCATATGCACAGGTCTGTGCGTCCACACAGGATAACATTTTTTGCAGGGTTATGCGTGCGCACATATCAGAAAATCTTAAAATTCTGTAACTTGCAGAATTTCAGATTTTCAACACCAACTTTGAATGATCATAACTTCCTCTACAAAATTCTAAATTTTGCAAACTTTATATCAAATCGAAGGGTTTCCAATAATCTTAAAATATAGACCAAATTCAACAAATTTTGAAAATCGAGGCAAAAGTTATGATCAGACCAAGTTCACCAAAAATCCTTTTTCACCCAAAACCTCAAATCCTGAAGTTTAACTACTTCCCAATTCAAAACAAAACCAAACCATATCCAACCATCATAAACCACTACTTCATACAACATCTTACCATTTCACATCATCCTCTTCAATTACACCCCTAAATTACTCAACCATTATACCATATCTCCCTACCAAATCCACAATTTCCTACTTAAACATAAATCCCTGCTCATAATCATAATCAACCAACAACAAACTTAACTACCGAAACAAATCCTTATAAATTCCAATAATCATTATCAAACACTATCCATCATTAACCAAATCCATCATAAAACTCATCAACACCAATAACATTCTCACAACTCATTATCAATCATCAACAACATCAACCACTCTCAATATAATCCAATAATTTCATTATTTCACAACAACATTTCACATCAATAAATTCTCATACATTGATCCATCACTTACCATCATCATCATCATAGTACTAACCCAACACCAACTTTTTTCAACAATCATCATCAACCACAACAATTCAATACTTCCAACAACTAATATCAATTCACATATAATTATTCATACACCAACAACATTCAATCCTATCTTAGGGTCAACTAGCCTAAGTGTCCAGAAACATTACATATTATATAAAGGAAACCAAAACCATACCTTGGCCGATTCCCAAATGCACCAAACATCAAAACGAAGCCACCAAGCTTGATTCAAAGCCTCAACCAACACCAACAAATACCAAGGCTCACACTAACAATACATATATAATCAAAATCAAAACCTAAGATACACAAAATAACTAAACACAATGGTTTAGAGAAGCCTTACCTTACTCAATGTGATTAGGGTAAAATCCAATATTTACCCGCTACTAGAGATCACCTAAACAACCAAAACCACAAAATCTACTCATAAACTATACATGAAAACGTGCAGAACCTAGGGCTGGAAACTGGGAAGTGAAGAAAGGGGTCTTACCAGATTTCTTTACATAGAAACGTAGAGCGATAAGAGTTTCGCGTAGCTGCAAACGACTCGTCAATCGGAGCTCCGGATCAAAAGTTATGGCTTCCGGAAGGTGGAGGTGAAAAGTATCACCACCCCTTTCCCCTCTCTTCTCTAAATCCGCGGCCCCCTCTCTCTTAGGGTTGAACAATGAGCTCAAAGTTCATTAAATGAGCTTATATATATTGGACATTTTGCCCGGTTTGGGCCCGGTCCAACCCGTTAGCGTTTTTGGTCCGTTTGGCCCATTTTGGGCCAAAACCTTTGAGATTAGTGCCCAGTTTTCAATTATAAATTATTTTTCTCCTTTTAAAATAATAAATCAATTTTAAAAATATTATTTTCCAAAATACACGATGCTGGACAGTCTAGAGCCGGTACTGCCGGCTTAAGTGTCAGTACGCATTTTTACAAAAACTTTTCGAAAGAAATACATTT
Source organism: Arachis hypogaea (assembly GCF_003086295.3). Taxonomy (NCBI): domain Eukaryota; kingdom Viridiplantae; phylum Streptophyta; class Magnoliopsida; order Fabales; family Fabaceae; genus Arachis; species Arachis hypogaea. The sequence goes on from NC_092052.1 coordinate 58,215,085, forward strand.
TCCAACTCAGAAAAATTCACTGAATTCAAATTTCACACTTTTATTTTCAAATTAAAACTTCTAAATTTTGAATCTATTCCGGGCACTAAGATTATTTTATTAAAACGGTTTTACGTGAAAACGCGAGTTCTTACATCCTCCCTTCCTTAAAAAGATTTTCGCCCTCAAAAATTTGAATCACGCGATGGGATATATATATATATATATATATATATATATATATATATATATATATATATATATATATATATATATATACATATATTCCCCACGAAGCATCCTACTTTCAACGTTGCTAATCCAACAAGTTGCCAAGGCACCTCGTTCGCCATCATCTTACCATGTCGACGTTCCCTTTCGCCTTCCGCTGCGTCATTCTGATTATCGTTATTACGCATCCGAAGTTCTTCTTAAAACAATTACCAATTTTGTAATACTTTTTAAAACCTTTAAATCAAGTTCCATATAAATGAGTTCTTTGTTAAAACTTTTTCAAAAGAGCCAAAAATCGTTTACTCGAAAGTCATCTACTTGAAATCATGGTTTTCTTAAATAAAAACTTTTCAGTTTGAAATCCTTTCAATAAAATAATTTGGAAACCAAATTCACAAATGAACATAATTGGAGAACTAACTTTTATTTTTAAACAATATCCTCCAAACCAAGAATTTTCGACGTAGTTTCAAAACCAAATACTGCTTTTGTAATATATCGCAAAGCTGTGGAAACAAGTCCAATCTAAACCAATTCATTATGAAAGCCTTTTCAAAAGGCTCAAAAATTCATTTATTCTTAAATCAAAACCTTTAAATTTGAATTACGTTTTGATAAGATAAATTATAAACCAAAATTACAAATCAAGAAAATCATAAAACTCACTTTTTCTGTAAACCAAATTATTCAGACCAAGAGTTTCGATTTAATTTCAAAAGCAAAATATTTAAACCAAAAGTTTCAAACCAAATTTGAAAATCATGTTAATCCTTCAAACCCTTCTCAACGTGGTTCAAGATCATATCAGTTAGAAATCAAAAACCACAATTTAAAAACCACAAAAGCAGCCGTGTGTATTTCCCCTTCCATAACCACAAACCACATTCTAAAGAACTAAAGCTTCGCATTACTGTGCCTAAAGATCACACACGATATTACAACTATTCTCGAGTTTATTCAAAAGGATAAAAGACTTTGAAACAAAAAGGACAAGCAATAAGGATAATCTCTGCAAGAGTTTTGAAAGAACTGCTGAATTTACAAGTAAACGAGGATGTACAATCGATAAAGAGTACTGGAAGAAATTTAGTTCAACAAACTCAAGGATAACTCCTGAATTAGAGATAACTGATAGGAACACAAAAAGGATAAGCAAGGCAGTAGTTTGGAACTAATCAAGCTGAGTTAACAAGTACAAAATTATAGAAGAAGGTTATCTGAAGCTAGTGATGACACTCTCAAGGTATAAAAATTTATGATTAAGTACACCTAATACATTTGAATATAAAGAATGAAAAACTGAAAGAGGATCACCTCATGTGCTAAAAGAAAGGTATGTAACTCGCATTTCACAAAAAGGGTGACAGAAACATACACCAAAACTGCAATGTGGTTAAAAGAAATCTAAATTGCATTTTGTCTAAATAGTTTCCAAGTAAAAGACAGAATACGCGAGGTTTAGAAAATGAGAATCAATTGAGTTAAGGCCAAACAATATTGAAAATCCTGAAAGACATTTCGTTACTCAATCAAATAAGGTATACACTGAAATCACGGCAAGGTTGTAAGAAATCAAAGGTTTGTTCAAGAATTCTCAAAGCTTATATTCAAACAAGCGTGTATAAATTTTATAGCAAATATGGAACTAGTTAAACTCTATTTAGAAAAGGAAACTCCAAGGTAAAAATTTGCTTATCAGTCGGTTTCAAAACTTTATTTAAAACAGTGCATGCCAACTTCAAAACAACTTTGTCAATTTAAAGAATAACTATGGATGCAATTTAAGCGAGAAGAATTGATTTAGATTTCTTAAGAGAATCCAAAACTTGTTTCAAAAGTTCACAGTAAAACTCTAAGAATACATTTGAAATTACCATCACATAAGAACATTCAAGAATATTAAGATGTGATTAAAAGAAATCAGATCAAACAAGAAAGGATCTTAAATCAAAGGAGTTCAAATAAGATCCACGAAGCATGAGACATCAAACAAACTTTTCATTGGTCCAAAAGAATACGAAACTCGTAAGGAAGGACAAATCAATCAACAGTGAATTTTCAAGAAGGAACCATTAATTAAGGAAGGACAATTAAGAAGACAAACAATGCACTAGATAGAAATAACTTCAATTTGACTCGAACGAGTATGAGATTTACAAGAGAAGAAAAACTAAGATTAGTGGTGACGGTCATAACAGTAAAAGAATAATAAAAAACAAAACTGAGCATATCATTCAAAGAAGTGAAAAGCTTAAAAAGGAATTGGTCTGTTCCTAAAAGGAAGGATATGAACTCAATACTTTCAGAAGAACAACAATTGCATAGACAATGTGTTGTACTAAACCAAATTCAATTTTAAAATAAATTAAGTGAAGTTTGTCAAATGAAAGTCAACGAAAAAGAGGCAAAAATCTTTCTTTTGAAGAATTCCTAAATACATAATCAAATAAAGATATTTATAAAAACTATAATAAATTTGTTAGAAAATCAAGTTGTATTTAAAGTAAATATATTTCCATAAATCAGTGAAGAGATAGGCGAGGTATTGGAAACAATTAGTTTTAAACTGTAAAAGAAACTTTCAAAGTTTATGTAGAGAAGTGTATATCAAATCAAAAGCGATTTTGTTAAGATCTGAAGAATGGCTGTAATTATCGTCAAATTAGAGGAAATTGAATTACAATTTGTTTTCAAAGGACTCGGAATAAGAGCTTAAAAAGATATAATGCATCAAAACATGTTCAAATATATATCAAAGAATACATGACTCAAGAGGAAGTGCCTAAACAAAGAAGATAAATACACCAAGGATTTTAAGCAGACATATGCAGTTAGGATCAAACAAGAATTCATATGAACAGAGGAATAAGGTTGGGGAAATCGAACTACTATCCAAAAGAAAAGACCACAAGAACTTCAGGATAGGGTAGGAAAGAACAAGTCACATGATTCTAACAGAATCCAAAGCACGTAACTGAGTAACCTCGAGAAATAGTTTCTAACATTCCCAAAACCCACGAATCACGTTACCTATTACTCGTATCTCGTCTATGATAACCCATTACCAATAAAACAAACCAATAGTTTTTCAAACTCTTTTCAACAGTTTCAAACAAATTCTCAAAATCATTTTAAGCTTTAATTTTTTTTTAACAAGAATCCAAGCCATACCGTGTAGAAATTGAAAATCTTAAGTAAAAACCGCAAAAGCGTCAACCGTTACTTCCGTTGCCACAAGTGTTAAGTTGCACCCATCAGCCGATATGCCACAACTCCACGAACAAGATTTTCAGGAACATGCTGAGCTCGTCGCGCATAGGCTAGGTTATCCATCCTCACTACCTTTCCATTAACGTAATCGACCTCATTCATGAGTTGCCATTAGGGTTCCTTTCTTCACCAAACATTTGATATCAAGGTGATCAGTCTCAATACCAAAGGTCTAGTGCTTCAATTTTCCCAATAAGGCACTCACAAATAAACATGCTATAAAATATCAAGTAGATAACCTAAATAGCATGAAAGAAAATGACCCAGAGTGGCAACGAAGCACAATCGGTCCATCCCTCAGGCTCACGAGGACGAACCGCCCTGATACCACTAAATGTAACACCCCGATTACCCTAAGCCTTACCTCTAGCCGTAAAGCAAAGGTTAATCAGAGGTTACGACAGCCCTAAGGCTTATATATATATATATATATATAATTTTCATTATTTATAAATTACTAAAATTATAATTTTAATTATGTAAAATATTTTATCATAATAAAAATATATATAAGAATCTGAATTTTATTGAACTCAAATAGTTATAAAATTAATTTAATTACTTTTAATAAAATAAATTATAACTTATTTAAATTTAGATTTAAAAAAATGTTGGTCGTTACATTCTACCCACCTTATAAAAATTTTTGTCATCGAAAATTGATACAATAAAATAAATTCGAAATCTATGAAAAAAAAACTAGATTCACGTGAAAAATACAAGCAACATCAAGGATGAATACTCGAAAAGATTCAAGTGAACAGATAGGATCACAATTAGGCAAAGATATACACGAATGATAAGGTATGTTTGAAAAAAAGTAATCTAATCACATTTTAAGGAAGGAATCCGAAACAAAGAATTCTAATTAAAACAATGAAAGAAGAAATGACACCAAGTCACATAGCACGAATAGAGAGTATACGTCAAAATGAATCCTTAAAACGTAAGTTCTAACGTTCCCAAACCTCGTGATTCGCATAACCTATTATTTCTATTTTGTCTATGATAATCCATTAGTGTTCCCGTATACACAAATCACCAATATTATGTTGGCCAGACCTAATACCAAGAGAAATACAACGGTCGACTAACAACATTAATCAATAGACAATTATGCATGTGAAACTCAAACTCTTGTCATTAAGACAAGTCCTATTGCATGACAGACACTCAGAGTATCCAGTAAAGCATAGTCAGTCCATTCCCAAGGCTCAAATAGGAACAAACTTCTCTGATAATAAGGTATTACGACTACTTTATATACTTAATAACAAGAATATCACTATCAGAATATCACGTTTCCAGCTATGCCGCTCTGATAGCAAGAAGTATTACGACTACTTTATATACTTAATAATAAGGTATGAGTCTCTACGCATAAATTTACCGATGGTTTCACTAAAAACATAAAAATTTTTCCACAAGAACAAATAATACATATTCACATACTTAATATTAATAATACATTATAGTATTACATACAAAATAAATTACAAAACCTACCCCTCTCAATATAACTCTAACTAATAAGACGAGGGAAAAATAAATTCTAACAAGTCAACTCGTAAACATAATCTTTTATGCTCCTATAGCTCCGCACTAAACCTTCGCACCTGTAGCTGAAAGAGGTGGAAATAGGGATTAAGAACTAGGGAGTTCTTAGCAGGGTTGGGGTGTATAGTTATGTTTATTCTAATATATGTTACATAGGAATTTCTCAACAGAAAACTTATAATCTTCAACAGATGGCCAATAGCAACAATCCTCACAAATATAAACAACTTTAATTAACCAGAGATAGAGAGAAAATCACAAGTCAAGAAGCACACACACACAATCACAAAAACACATATCATAAAGAAGTTTGTGCAAACAAGTATGATGCATGTCTATCCTATGCAAGCCATGAGCTCATGTGTCGGTTGCCTACGCACTCCCGACATTACCTGGCATAAGTTTCGTATATGGCTTTCCAGATACATACAATGTGCATATAAGTCTTACGGCCAGGCTGCATACAGTGTGACTTTAAACATGTTGCAATATGCTTACATCTAGAAAATAGTTCACAGTGTATGGGCGTCCCCACTATACATTTGGCCCTAAGGCCCAAATAAGGTTGCATTTGCTCTCATGTGGCAGACAGTCTTTTAAAGTCTTTTTATCTTTGTCCTCTGCTCTCCTTTGGCAGAGATTTGCTCTCTTGTGGCAGATATCTCTCTAGTTAATACATTCTTTTCTTTCCTGTATTCTACTCTTCTGTAGCAGAGGTTCGTTACGTTCTTTTAGTCTTTGCGCTCTGCTCTCCTGTGGCAAAGATTTCTTTAACTAATATATTCTTTGTTTCTGTTCTCTGCTCTCCTGTGGTAGAGGTTCTTTAATCCTTTTCTTTTCTTTTCTTTTCTTTTCTTTCTCATCATTTTTTTTAATTTTTTACTTTCAACATCACAAACTATCTTCACACTCTTTCCTCATCTTTCCCTAAATATTTTATGAAGGAGGATCATGAGATCCTTAGCTTAGATTTGTCTTTCTAAAACTTTTAGAAAAACTTGTCTGTTTACCACTCTCTATTTACTTTTCATAATACATACAATAATATTCTTATAAAATAATATCTTGATAAATAATAATTATAATAATAATTTACTCTAATATAACTGAGTAATTTTAAATAAATATTTAAAATAATATTTATAATACTCTTAAAACTTATTTTATAAAATCTTATTTTCAAACTTTTATTAACTACTTTCTAAACCACGAATTCTTCAATATTTTATAGAATTATATTTAAACCTTAACTCTTTGTTTCATATTAATAAAAATAACCTTGAACTTTTATAAAATACCTATTTTAATCTCGTGGCCATCAAATCTCATCAAATTTATCTCAAAATATCACATCACGACATCCCCAAAATCATCAAAACACCCTAAATGTCTGTTCATACATAACCAAACCAAGATCTCAAGCAAATAATAATAATTCAACAAAAATTCAACATAAACTTAATCAAATTCAAACAATAATCAATCAAACCAATATTTACTTATCAAATTCACATTTAATTACTATAGAATTATCAAACCATACCTCCATACAAAATCAAAACAACGAAAAGGACTTAGGGCTGAAATTGTCAGCTTTAGATTATTACTTGCATGTGCATACACCAGCTTCTCAGATCGTGTGTAAAACCCGATCAAACCGTAATTAATTAAATAATAAATTAAATATCAGCAAACATTGTTAGAAAATTTAGCAACCGGAATTACTTAATTTAAATATGATATTTGGACTCAGTTGATTTTTCTGAGTCGGTAAAAATATAGTTTTCAGCGTAAAAATGCGAAGCGGCATTTTAGCCGGTAGTACTGGCTTAAGTCTGCTCGGTACTGCATCTGAGAAAATTAATTTTTAGTAAAGAGTGTAAGAAGATAAAAGTTAGTTTGGGAAGGTAGAAATAATTAAAGTATGGATTTAAACTATAATTTTAAAGGTTTTGGCCCAACGGGCTAAGAAAATGGACCTGGGCAACAATTGGGCCCAAGGCCCACTCACCCAACCCACAAAAAGCCCCAACATTCAGCATTTCACCCTCATTTGAGGTGAGACACGTTGAGAGGAAGACAGAAGAGAAGATGAACCCCAAACCCTAACTTACCAACATTCAAACCACCAAAACTTGAGCTACGGAGCTTCAATCGACGAGCTGTTTGCGGCCATGCGTCGCTCTTCTCCTCCTCTTCAATTCTATCTAGGTATTGTGGTGAGTTTCTCAATAACCTCTTCCCAGTTTCGTTTTTCATCTTATATTTTGAATTTGGTTTGGATTTTGAGGAAATCTTGTGGTTTTGGTTGCTTAGGGGTGCTCTAGTAAGAGCCATTGGTGAATTTCATCAATCAATTTTGTGGGTTAAGGTAAGAAACCCTCTAACCCTTGTAATTTATGAGATTTTGTGAGACCTAGGTTGATGTATACATGTAATATGTGTATTAGAGTATTGGGTACACTTTTGGAACTTGAATCTTGCTTGTGAAAGTGTTTGGTGGAGATGATTGAGAGATTTGCTCGATGATCTAGATTTTCTTCTTATAGAAAGAATTACTTCGTTGTAAGCATAGCTCCAAACCAACAAACAATTTTCACATCAAAAATTTTGGTTGTCACAAAGAACAAACCCCAAATAAGAATTAACCGAAGTATTTAGACTCCGGGTCGTCTCACGAGGAATTGCAATGAAGTGCTCAATTATTGGCTATGAGGGAACAAAGGGGGTTTGATTTATATGAGGACAAGAAAATATAAATGACAAGAAAGTAAATCAAGCAAGTATTTAAAGAAGACAACTAATAAAGAGAAGCAATTAATAAAGAGAGACATTCATGGCAAGGTTTGAGATCATAGGCTTTCTATCCTAGTCATTAATCATAATAATACTTAACAAGAATTTATCTTATTTCGTCATCCCCAATGTTGGAAGAAGGTGTAAGTTATCTTCCATTAGAGAAAGTTAAACAAGACTAGTTAACCTCAATCCAAATGTCCTAATCAACTCACTAATGGAATTAGCAAGAGATTAGAGTTAATGGAAATCATATTAACAACAACTCTAGATCACCAATCTAAATTGGATATTAATGACTCAAGATTTCCCAATTACTCTTCCCAAGCCAAGAATGCTCAAAATCTACTCTAAAGCCCAACTAAGCATTTTATCAAACACTTGGAAGGTATAAAAGGAAAGTATAGTAAAACTGCAAGAATAATAAATCTACCAACTACCAATTGCAAGGAAAGTAAATCAACAACTCAAATTATCAATAAAAGAACATCAAACATTAAATTTCATTAAATGTAAACAAAATCCAACATGAGCATTCATAAACATAAAAGAGACATAAAAGTAAAATTGACAAGAGAACTAAGAAGAATAGAGTAGTAGAAACAAGAAATTATGAAAGAAACAAGATGAGAACATGAAAATTGGCCTAGATCTAAGATGGAAATGTCCTAAGAACCCTAATTCTAGAGAGAAGAGGGAGCTTCTCTCTCTAGAAACCAACCTACATGATGCTAAGCTACCAAAATAATTGCTCTCCCCTTACCCAAGCTTGAATTCTGCATGAAATAGCATCAGAAATGAGTTGGATTGGGCCCAAAGTGCTTCAGAAATCGCCCCCAGCGATTTCATCTTTAGTGGGCCATGTGCAGCATCGGTGCGCACGCGTACAGTGCGCGTGCGCGCCCCTGAACACGAAGCAACTATGGAAAATTTTATATCATTTTGACGCCCCGGATGTTAGCTTTCCAACGCAACTAGAACTGCCTCATTTAGACCTCTGTATCTCAAGTTATGGTCGATTGAGTGCGAAGAGGTCAGGCTTGACAGCTTTACGGTTCCTTCATTTCTTCATGAGTTCTCCCACTTTGCATGCTTTTCTCCTCACTTCTTCCATCCAATACTTACCTTCTAAACCTGAAACCACTTAACAAACATATCAAGGCATTAAATGGAATTAAAGTGAATTAAATTTAGCTATTTTAAGGCCTAAAAAGCATGTTTTCACATTTAAGCACAAATCAAGGGAGAATTGCAAAACCATGCTATTTCATTGAATAAATGTGAGAAAAGGTGGTAAAATCCCCTAAATTAAGCACAAGATAAACCATAAAATTGGAGTTTATCAAATCTCCCCACACTTAAACTAAGCATGTCCTCATGCTAAGAATAAAGAAGGACAAGGAACGGGGTATGAACATTTATTCAATGCAAATAAACTATATGCACCTATCTATATGAATGCAACTAAATGCAAAATGATTCTACCTTCTTGGTTAAAAGTAAATCAATCCCCAAGAACATATATGCACATGTAGGGCTAAGTAGTATGATGATTCATGAATCCTACCAATTTGAATATCAAAATAAAGTACAAGTGGACTTGCAACAAGAAAGCTCATGAAAGCCGGGAACAAGGAATTGAGCATCGTACCCTCACCGGAAGTGTATCCGCTCTAGTCGCTCTAGTGTATAGAGTCGATCACTCAATTCTCTTCTAATCATGCTTTCCATGATTTATTTTTCATCTAACAATCAACAATTATTCAATGCATGCATACATTCATCATGAGGACTTATTCATAGGTTGTAATGGGGCTAGGGTAAAGGTAAGATGCATATGGTCAAGTGAGCTTGAAATTTGAATCTTTGATTAGCCTAAGCTCTCACCTAGCACATGTAACAACCTATACAATTCTAATACACAACCTAGCTACCCATGATTCCCACTTTTTTGACATACTCATGCATTCTCTTCAATTAACATTCCATTTGCATTGATTTTTATTGAACTTACTTTGGGGCATTTTTGTCCCCTTTTTATTTCTTTTTCTCTTTTTTTCTTTTTCTATAATAATAATAATATATATATATAAATGTATATACAAATGTATCAATGCATATGGTTTTACATATAGTGCATGAATATGTACCCAATTCCCAATATTTTTAACAAAAAAAAAATTACACTTTTATCTCAACCAATGTTTCCAAGTTCCCCATTCCCAAATGATACACATCCTCACTAGCCTAAGCTAATCAAAGATCCAAATTAAGGGACATTTATTGTTTTTCACTTAGGGGTAGTGATGTGCTATAATTAAGAACAAAAGGGATTAAATAGGCTCAAAATTGGCTAACAATGGTTGATGAAAGGTAGGCTATTTGGGTAAGTGAGCTATATGAAATGATGGCCTCAATCATTCAAATGCATATATACATAGAATAATGGACATGTAGAATCAAACAAATCAAGGATTACAATCATAGAAAGAGAACAATATACACAAGAATGGGAATAAGTGGTTATATGATGTAACCACACAATTGGGCTCAAAACTCACATGCTTGTGTTCTTAGCTCAAAAATCATGTTCCAAAATAAATTCTTCAAGCAAGTTCAACATAAATTTTTTTTCAAATTGGTAGGGTGCCCTAAAAACAGTTTCTTGGAAAAGAAATCATCACCCTAACCAAGTAGTCCTAACATAAAAAGGAAGTGGTAAAAATATGTACAAATTCTAACTAACATGTAACCTATCATGCAATGCAACAACTAACTAGCAAAGGAAATTAAGAATTGGTGTTGAAAGAAAGAAATTGTTACCCATGGAGATCGGTCGGACGACCTCCCCACACTTAAAAATTTGCACCGTCCTCGGTGCATGCAACGAAGAGTAAAGTGGACGGGTTGCTACAATTGATGAGTTTCTTCAAAGGGTTGTGCTGGTGAACTTGTTTGTTTCCCCATTTAGAAGCTTTTCCTTTTCCTCTTTTAGTGGCCAACCTAAAAGGAAAGAAAAAGAAAGAAAATTAAGCCTATAACAAAGATAGCAAAGCAAGTAGAACATAGGCGGGGCTAATGCCAAATAAGAGTAAGGTTCTCACTACATGGTAGCTACAACATGTGAGTGAGAAAATAATATAGGCAAAGGGCATATCAACTAATACTTGATGCAAGAGTGAAGTCAAATGGCATGAAGAGCATGTCGAGCATCAAGTTGAAACAAGAAAGAGTGGGTCATTAAAGGCATGTAAGCTCATATCAATGCACAAAGAATATAAGAGTCATACAAGATTAAGCATTGATTTAAAAGTTTCATCACCCAACAATATCAAACAAGTCAAGAAGCACCAAGATTAACCAAGAAATTCTCAACAATTGAGTAAGAAAATTCAACACCATTATTAAAATAAGAAACTTAAAAAAAAGAAGGTAAAAACAAGCTATAAAAACAAAATGAAAATGCAAAGAATAAAAGTATGCGAATGCAATGGACAAAAGAAAATGGAAGATGAGAAAAAAAAACTCTTTTTTTTAATACTAGCGCGGACGCGTCATGCACGCTTATGCGCCGATGTGCATTTTGGCTGAAGGGCGCGTATGCGCCAGGTGCGCGCATGCGTAGGTTAGGTTGGGTGCAGGGCACAATGTCAGCTCAGGATTGGCCAAACTCTCTGGAAAATATACCAGGAGGGCAGGTAGCGCTATCAGCACACGCGCACACAGCGTGCATTGCGCAATTAGAGTCAACGGCGCGTACGCGCGGGTTGGTTTGTGCCTTAGGCCCAATGTTCGCACAGTGCAGGCCTAACTCTCGAGTTTTTGGCTGGGGGTGGAATTTTTGCATCCATGCGTACACGTACATGGCGTGTCCGCGTGGATGGTCGAAAATGCTTGAGGCGCGCGTACGCGCCAGGTGCGCGTACGTGCGGGTTGGTGCTCTGTTTTTTCAAAATTTTTTTCTAGGTTATTGCACCAAACCAAGCCTTCCAAACCTCGAAACAGCTACCAAAACACCCTAAAACCTTATTTAACATATTATACTACCAAATATACTCAACAAACTAAACAAAACATGAAATCAAACCTATTCTACCAATATTTACAAAAGAGAAAATGAAAAGAGTTTACCATGGTGGGGTGTCTCCCACCTAGCACTTTTAGTTTAAGTCCTTAAGTTGGACATTTGGTGGGGGTCCTTGCTAGGGTGGTTTATGGTTGAATTCATCCTTGAATCCCCACCATTGTTTGCATCTCCAATGTCCACTGGGATCCCAAATTAGGCGCACAAGGCCTTCAAGTAAGCTTAGGTAGATGGCAGGGCCCCAAGAGTTCTGATTGTTGAAATGAATACTGGGGTCCCAAACCTTGTTCTTGCACCCATCTTCCCGTTGACTACCATAGTTAAATTTGGGTGACAAGGCTTGTGAATTCTCAATTAAGCATCCAAACATTCTCCTAGACCCATGCAATTGGGTTTTACACCAACCTTTGCCATTCAACTTTGAGCATGCAACCATCATGAACCTAAAGTGATGTTTCCAACCACTACACAACTCTCTCCTACTCTTAACTCCACAAAGAGCTCTAAGTTGACCATCATTTTCAATCAAACCATATTCAAGTGAGAAAGTAAAGCTTAGGGATAGAAATTTTACCCACTTGAATGTTGTATTGGATGATGGTGACTTAGGAAGGGGAACCTCCCCACACTTAGACAATGCGAGGTCTACTCCCTTGTGCTCTTTCTTGACTACCTCCACCTCTTGGCAAGCTTCTTCAACTTCAAGCTCTTCCTCTTGACAAAGTTCTTCACATTCAACCGCCTCTTCACCAACTTCTTCTAGCTCTTCCCCACTCTTCATGTCATAACATGGAGGTAATGTGGAATTTATCTCAACATTTACGTCAATATCAATAGGGGAAGATTCCTCAAATACCAAAGGATCATGTGTTGGTGTGGGCTCATATCCAAGAGGAAGAATTATTATTTGCTCACCTTCTTCTAATTCTTCATCATTCATTATATGCTTAGGAGGTTGCGCACCTTCCTTAACATCAAATTCAAGCTCATTGGAAGAAGGTTCAACAACTTCCACAAAATCATTAACAATACCACTTGATGTGGAAATGTTCTCAAACTTAGAATCCACCTCTTGTTCAACTTTACCTAGCTCTTCAACCACTTCTTCTTCATTAACAATCTCTTCACTCTCCACTTGTTGCAAGACATACCCCATCTCCTTATCCTCATGTTGAGATTCTAAAATCTCCTTCATGCTCCTTTCATCGGTTGATTTCTCACATTCATCCGTGGAGATGCTTTACTTGTTGCATGAGTCCAATGATTCCAAGATAGCGGTAATATTAGCAAACTGAGCCATGATTTTTTCAAATGTGGGAGGTGATTCATCTTGTGATTGAGAGTTCTCATACATTGGAGGTGTGTCATCTTGGTAATAACATGGAGGTGGTGGTTCTTGAGGGTATTGGGGGTTGAATTGGGGTGGTTCTTCATATGGTTCATATGGTTCACAAGGTGGTTGGTATGGTGGATATGGGTTGGGGTCATATGGAGGTGTTTGGTAAAAAGGAGCTTGTGAGTAAGGTGGTTCAAAGTCATATTGAGGGGGTGGTTCATAGGTATGTGGTGGTGGTTGTTGACAATCACAATAAGGGTCACCACATCCATTAGATTGATATGCATTAGGATTAGAATTATACCCATAAGAAACCGGAGGGGGTTGTTGCCAATAAGGTTGATCAATCCCTTAAGGCTCCTCCCATCTTTGATTGTTCCATCCTTGATGCACATCCTCATTGTAGTTCCCATTACCTACAACATAATTCAAGCCAAACTCATAGCCAAAGTGTTGAGAATTCATAATAGCAAATAAAAATAAAAACTAACAAAAATGAGAACAAAGTCCTAAACCTAACAAAAACTAACAAACAAACAAAAGGCAAACATATTCACATATTCACAATAGCTAATAATATAACACTATTGCAACTCCCCGGCAACGGCACCATTTTGATTGAGAGATTTGCTCGATGATCTAGATTTTCTTCTTATAGAAAGAATTACTTCGTTGTAAGCATAGCTCCAAACCAACAAACAATTTTCACATAAAAAATTTTGGTTGTCACAAAGAACAAACCCCAAATAAGAATTAACCGAAGTATTTAGACTCGGGGTCGTCTCACGAGGAATTGAAATGAAGTGCTCAATTATTGGCTATGAGGGAAAAAAGGGGGTTTGATTTATATGAGGACAAGAAAATATAAATGACAAGAAAGTAAATCAAGCAAGTATTTAAAGAAGACAACTAATAAAGAGAAGCAATTAATAAAGAGAGACATTCATGGCAAGGTTTGAGATCATAGGCTTTCTATCCTAGTCATTAATCATAATAATACTTAACAAGAATTTATCTTATTTCGTCATCCCCAATGTTGGAAGAAGGTGTAAGTTATCTTCCATTAGAGAAAGTTAAACAAGACTAGTTAACCTCAATCCAAATGTCCTAATCAACTCACTAATGGAATTAGCAAGAGATTAGAGTTAATGGAAATCATATTAACTAACAACTCTAGATCACCAATCTAAATTGGGTATTAATGACTCAAGATTTCCCAATTACTCTTCCCAAGCCAAGAATGCTCAAAATCTACTCTAAAGCCCAACCAAGCATTTTATCAAATACTTGGAAGGCATAAAAGGAAAGCATAGTAAAAATGCAAGAATAATAAATCTACCAACTACTAATTGTAAGGAAAGTAAATCAACAACTCAAATTATCAATAAAAGAACATCAAACATTAAATTTCATTAAATGTAAACAAAATCCAACATGAGCATTCATAAACATAAAAGAGACATAAAAGTAAAATTGACAAGAGAACTAAGAAGAATAGAGTAGTAGAAACAAGAAATTATGAAAGAAACAAGATGAGAACATGAAAATTGGCCTAGATCTAAGATGGAAATGTCCTAAGAACCCTAATTCTAGAGAGAAGAGGGAGCTTCTCTCTCTAGAAACTAACCTACATGATGCTAAGCTACCAAAAAAATTGCTCTCCCCTTGCCCAAGCTTGAATTCTGCATGAAATAGCATCAGAAATGAGTTGGATTGGGCCCAAAGTGCTTCAGAAATCGCCCCCAGCGATTTCATCTTTAGTGGGCCATGTGCAGCATCGGCGCGCACGCGTACAGTGCGTATGCGTGCCTTTGGATGCGAAACAACTATAGCAAATTTTATATCATTTTGAAGCCCCGAATGTTAGCTTCCCAACGTAACTGAAACTGCCTCATTTAGACTTCTATAGCTCAAGTTATGGTTGATTGAGTGTAAAGAGGTCAGGCTTGATAGCTTTACGGTTCCTTCATTTCTTCATGAGTTCTCCCACTTTGCATGCTTTTCTTCTCACTTCTTCCATCCAATACTTGCCTTCTAAACCTGAAACCACTTAACAAACATATCAAGGCATTGAATGGAATTAAAGTGAATTAAATTTAGCTATTTTAAGGCCTAAAAAGCATGTTTTCACATTTAAGCACAAATCAAGGGAGAATTGCAAAACCATGCTATTTCATTGAATAAATATGAGAAAAGGTGATAAAATCCCCCAAATTAAGCACAAGATAAACCACAAAATTGGGGTTTATCAGGAGACTCCCAAGTGAGAGCTTAAATTTTACTTATGGTAGCACGAATCCCCACACCTACGTACTGTTGTACCAGCAAGTGCACTGGGTCATCCAAGTAATACCTGAGCGAGTCAGGATTGATCCCACGAGGATTGTGGTTTGAAGCAAGCTATGATTATCTTGCAGGTCTTAGTCAGGAGAAATCAAAAATTAGTTGGATTGATGTAAGGGCAACCTATTCATAATTTGTATTTGTGAGATTCAGTAATAGGAATAAGGTAAAGGATTGGAGTTGCATTGTCTTTCTGAGTTTACTCTGGTATTACTGTCTTCTTTGCTTGTGAGTGATCTCTTCAATGGCAGGCTGTAAGTGATTGGCGCCTTTATTGAGAGGTCATCAATACTCCTCCGGATCTGAACCTCAGGGTTAGTGTGGATCTATCTCTACTTGAGGGTGAAGCGCGTACAGTCCATTCTCCTTAATGATCCTACTCAAAACGCCACAGACAAGGTCAGATCTTTCGGATCAGAAAATGCTGCATCTTTGGGTTCTAGCCTCTACCACGGAGGCCTTAATCTCCCCGTAAATCGGCTGAACTGGTGTCTCGAGAAGTCCCCAATGAAGTCGTGGATTAGCTGTCTGAGAGATGTATAATTCAAGTTGGTGGTGCGTGCTTTCCACTGAAGTATTCACACGACCCCAAGTAGATGCGAGTGTTTGTCAGGCACGTTCGTCTTAGTATGATGAACAGATCTGATTGTCACTGATCATCCTATTCACCATATTGAAGTACGAATATACATCTTAGAATTAATCACACACGGATCGAAGAGAAACAGTAATACTTTTATTAATTCATTGGACTCAGCAGGGCTCCTCCCCTCAACCTAGGAGGTTTAGAAACTCATACTGAAAGGAAATACAAAGTGATAAACAAAAATATGCTCTGTAAAAGTCTCAATCCCCTGAATAACATAAATTATAATCCCTTAAATACTAAACAAATGACTAGTAAGGGTAAAACAGTCTTTCTAGTGCCAAAATCCACTTCTAGGGCCCACTTGGTGAGTGTCTGGGTTGAGCTTTGATGAGATCCATGTGCTATGAGGCTCCTAGGGTGTTGAACACTGGCCAGGGGGTTCTCTCTGGGTGTTTGGATGCTGGACTCTGCTCTGTGGGCGCTGGACGCCTAGAAGGGGGCAGGTAGCTGGCATTGGACGCCAGTTTTGGGCTTTCTAATCCGAAGCAAAGTATGGACTATTAAACATTGCTGGAAAGCTCTAGAAGTCAGCTTTCTATAGCCATTAAGAACACTCTATTGGAACTTCTGTAGCTCCAGAAAAGCTCTTCCAAGTGCAAGGAGGTCAGATCCAGACAGCATCTGCAGTGCTTTCTCTGTCTCTGAATCAGACTTTTGCTCCAGCTCCTCAATTTCAGCCAGAAATTACCTAAAATTGCACAAAAACAAAAGAACTCATAGTTGAATCCAAAAATGTGAATTTAACACTAAAACCTAAGAAAACTTAGTAAAAACTAATCAAAACATACTAAAAACTATAAGAAAATGATGCAAAAAAGTGTATAAAATATCCGCTCATCAACTTCCAAGAGGTACGGTTTAAGTTTTATTTAAGTACCGTGTGGTGTGATATGAATTCCTAGGCTAGATGCCCCTAGGATTAGGTTTGGATTGTGTGCCTTGATTGGAATTGATATGTATAGATATTATGAGGTGGAAATTAATGATTTGGAATGAGTTTTGTGTGAATGGGTATGTTTAGTATGTTGTGGATTTGAGAAATTGGTTAATGACGATATGTTAATGAATTTATTATGTTAAATTGAATGGATGTTGGGCCTGAGGCCGTGAACTTTGGGCCGAAGACCGAAAGAGGTAAGGAAGGTGAGTTGATGTGTGTATTATGTGATGATATAAGAGATTGTATGGATTTTAGATATTGAGTGTGTGAATAATTGATTTGATTGTTGAATAATAAGGTTTGAGCAATTGAGGTGTGGAATTTGATAGTTTTGAGTGAAATTGTGTAGATGAGGTAGGTTTGGATTTGTTTGAGTGTAAATATGTGAATGTGGTTAGGTTGTGGTCAATTTGATGAGTGAAAATGAATTTGGCTTGTGAACCTTGAAAAATTTGGTGATTTCTGTTTTTAGGTGAAAACTGAATTTTGACCAACTTCGGCGGTCCATAACTCGGTCGTCGGAGTTAGGAATTATTCAAATTGGAATTTTAGAAAGTTCATTCAACGATCTTTCCAACGGTTAAAGAATGGTTGAAAAAGGAATTTTGTAGAAAAAGTTATGAAACTTTGAAAATTGGGGTCAAAAACTGGTTTTTAACACTTAGCAGCTTTTACCTTTTCTGCAAGACTAGCATACGTGAGGGTGCCATGTGACGCGAGCACTGGGCTCATTCCAGTGGTCTCGCATACGCAGAAGGAGGCACGTGTACGCGGGAGTGCAAAAATCGAAGTCTCGTGTACGCGGAAGGTGGTACACGACGCGAGCAAACATTTCTGTCTTCACCATTCGCGTACACGACTAAATATCGTGTACGCGACACCCCCAATTTTCATTGCTTGCGTACGCGAGCTACCTGCATGCGTACGCGAGATTCACAGATTTTGAAGAGTGTATTTTATGTATTTCAACCATTCTTTTGGCCTCCCAAACCTTTATGAACATTGATAAGATTATAGAGCCGGTAAAATTAAGTATAGAGGAGCTAAAAACAAGGCTCAAAGAGTGAGTTAATGAATTAAAGTGAAAGGGAACTAAATGTGGCTTGAACTTTTGATGAACGCACTAAGTGTGGGTTGAATTATGATGAGAATGGCATAAGTGGAGGTTCTGAAGTGATGAGGTTTGATAAGTGTAACGGGCACTATATCATGGGATGAATAGAGGAGTTGGGGTTGAGAATCCCCCTAGTTATTGTGGTTATAAATAAATAGATACAGGTTTGAAGCCTGCGAGGTGTACAGGGCACTCACCCTGCGAGACGAATAATGAGTTAAGAAGAGATACATGTTTAAAGTTTGCGAGGTGTACAAGGCACTCACCCTGCGAGACGAATAATAAGTTTAAGAAGAGATAGAGGTTTAAAGCCTGCGAGGTGTACATGGCACTCACCCTGGGAGACGAATAAAGAGTTTAAGAAGAGATACAAGTTTAAAGCCTGCGAGGTGTACAGAGCACTTAACTCTGCGAGGTGCGTAGGGCACTCAACCCTGCGAGATTTTTTCCATCTGTCTGCGAGGTGCATAGGGCACTCACCCTTTGAGATATACAGAGTATTAACTCTGCGAAGTGTACAGGGCACTCACCCTGCGAGGCTATGCTATATAGCGAGTATACAGCAGAGAGAACTATGTCCGAGTTAGCTACCGGACATGTCGGGTTGGCTATTAACCAACAGATGATATCATTGGCCATAGGGCAGGCATTCATCATTTGCATATGTTTGACTTGCATGGGTTTGCCTATTGATTTGGATTGCTAAATCATATATGCTATATTACCTAACCATATGCTACTTGTTCTATTTGTATCTTAATTGTGTATTACTTGTCTGTATTGCTTGTGTTTGTACAACTGAGAGGTCCCTGATAAACCCATATTTCATGAGTTATTTTGTGCTTAGTTTGAATGATTTATTCAAGCCTTCACCCATTTATTCATATTAATTTCATGGTTTTACTTTCCCTTCCTTATTATATGATGTATGTGAAAAACATGTTTCCTAAGCTTTAAAATCAATTATTTTAATTACCTTTACTTCCATTCAAATGCCGTGATTAGTGTGTTGAGTAGTTTCAGATTTTCTAAGGAAGAATGGCTTAAAGGATGGAAAAGGAAACGTACAAAAATGGAAGGTAAAGTGCGAAACGGAGTTTTGAAGAAACTGGTATCCACGCGATCGCGTGCCAGAAGCGAAGAAGCAGCGACGCGGCCGCATGACTGACGCGACCGCGCACCTTAAGTAGAACGCATACGACGCGGACGCGTGACTGACGCGATCGCGTGGCAAGGAAAACTCCAGATGACGCGACCGCGTGACCCACGCGGACGCGTGACAGAGGCCACGTATCAGAATTTACAGAATACGCTCAAAGCGGATTCTAAAGCCTTTTTTGGCCCAAATCCAAGTGCAGAACACATAGACTAGAGGCTATAAAGTGGGGGAATGCATCCATTCAAAGAGAGCTCGCAATTTTATTACTTTCCATGATTTAGATTTAGTTTTGAGAAGGATATTCTCTCCTTTCTCTCTTAGGATTAGGATTAGGATTAGGATTTAGGACTTCTCTTAGTTTTTAAGAGTGACTCTCGATCCAGGTTTAATATTTACTTTAATTTGTGTTTCTATGCTACTTTTACTTTAATGCTTTTATTCGTATCTACAGATGCTGCCCAATTGGCTTATGAATTATTCCATGTTACAGATTGTTATTTGAATTAATGATTATTTGAGGTATTTCAGTTATTGATTGATTTCTCTTTAATTTGTGTTACCATTGCCTTCCATCTAAGGACATTTTTATTCTAGCAATTTTACTTTTTCCCCTTTTGGTATTGGTTAAGAAATCAGTAACTCAACATTATCAAACTCAACATAACTGATAATCGCTATCTTGCTAATTGAACTAAACTTCAATAATCCTAACTTTTTCTTAGGAAATAAATAGGACTCGAAGGTCAAACTAATTAGTCCCTTGACTTTCCTTTACTTTAGTAAAGGTTAACTAAGTGGAATTTAGATTCAACTTTCATTATTGTTGAGAGAGATAACTAAGTTGGACTTCCAATTCCTTTTACCTTGCCAAAAGTTACTTTACAGTATTTATTTGTTTTAATTTCCATTTACTTTATTTGTCATTCAAATCACTTGCTTCTCACCTTCTAAACCCCGATTACAACCTTTATAGCCAATAATAAGAACATACTTCCTTGCAGTTCCTTGAGAAGACGACCCGAGGTTTGAATACTCGGTTAACAATTTTAAAAGGGGTTTGTTACTTATGACACCCAAAACGTTTGTACGAAGGGATTTCTGTTGGTTTAGAGACTACATCTACAACGCGACTATTTTTATGAACTTCTTTACTGGCAAAAATCCTAACGTCAAAATGGCGCCGTTGCCGGGGAACTGCTAACGTGTGCCTTATTATTGGTTATTGTAAATATTTTTCTTTTACTTGTTTATTTATTTTTGTTTTTCCTTTTTATCTCTATTTGCTACCATGAACTCTCACCCCTCTCGCTTTGAGTTTGGTTCTAACTTTGTTGAAGGAAATAGAAGTTACAGCAGGAATATGCATCAAGGTCAGACCAATCAAGGATGGATGGAGCCAAGAGGATCTAATCAACCCTTTAGGCAGCAACACCCTCCGAGATATCCTGGACAAAGACCATTCTACCGTGCATACCCAGCTGAAAGATATGGTGGACAACCTTGTAACTACCAACAAGCCCCACCCCGTGCATATAAACCATCCTTTCAACATAACGTCGAACCACCACACTCACAAGCTTCTCTTCACCATTCGCCACCATATGATCCTTCCTTACCCCAGTACCAATCCAATCACTCCCAATCACCACCACTTTCCTTTGTATCATGCCCAAGTCCGGCAACCCGAGAAGCAGAGGTTCACCTAAAGGAAACAGTAAATAAACTTCAAACAACCATTCGACAAATGAAGCAAACAATAATTCAATGGGTTTTTAGGTGCTCAAATACACAAGGATCAGCCACAGCCCCATGTGAACAGTCTAACAAAGAGCGTAGCATGAAGGAGATACCAGAAACTCCAGTGGACAAGACAGAGAATGAATTCGTACTAGAACAAGTAGAAGAAGCTGTCATTGTTCAAGAAGAAGAGTTGGTTGAAGATCTAGGAGATGCTGAACCTCCATGGGAATCCAGAACTGAGGAGAACTCCGTCAAGGACGCAACAGTTGATGCTAAGGAAGATATTGTACAATCTCCAGGGCAAGTTGTTTATGAAGAATCAGACGGAATAACCCAGGACACAAATTCCCTTGATGATGATAGTCACAAGTCTAGCTCTCTTAGTAATGAACTTGCATCCGCAAGTGAATTCTCTGAGATCGAAGGATCTTCCCCAGATGAATACGAAGATGATGCAGAGGTAGATTTCTCTCAACCTCCAATCTATGACTCGAGTGATGAGGAAGACATAGAAGACTTTGACCAGGGTGATACTACATTTGAAGACTCTTGCAAGGAAGTGGAGAAATTCACAGGAGAGCACAAGGGAGTAGAACTTACAGAACCACCAGAAACACCTAACCCAAGGCCATTACCACCTAATACAAGCTTCAAGTGGGTACAATACTTAACCTATAACTTTACTTATTCACTTGAATATGGTTTGCTTGAAACAGATGGCCAGCTTAGAGCTCTTTGCGGCTTTAAGAGTAAGAGGGAAACGGCTCGTACTCAGAGCTGGTGCACAAGGTTCAATAAGGTTCCACGCTTCACCTCGAAGTACACGGATTGGTATCATGCTCAATTGCATGGATCGTGGAGAACGTTTGGTCACCATGGTGAGATTCTACTTTTTAAACCGCCCGGATGGAAACATATAGATCAAGACGGAGGCGGATTTAATAGCAAAGCTTGGGATCCTGGAATCTATTCTGACATTCGTCACCCCGGGAGCCTGAAAATTTGTCTGAAGCTGCTCGGAAGCTTTACATGCCCAGTATGGGACCACGGAGGCTATTAGCATTCCAAGCACTGGTGGAGATTTCTGGATGAATTTAAACACAAGCCACCATAACAGGAAGCCCTTCCAATGTCCAACTTAAGGACTTTAACTAAAAGTGCTAGGTGGGAGACAACCCACCATGGTATGATCGTTCCTTTTTGCAATTTTAATTTTATTTCGTTTTGTTTGTTTTTGAATTTTATTTTTATTTTATTGAACCTGGAATCATGCATAACATTCACATTAAGCATTGCATCCTGCATTCAGTAAAAAAAAAAGGGGATGCACGACGCGACCGCATGCCCCATGCGATTGCGTCATATGGCGAAAACACTATCCATGCGACCGCGTCATCCACGCGGCCGCATGACCTGGAGATCGGTGTAAATATCCAACGTCCAGAAAGTTAGGCTGGAATCGTGCGGCCCTTGTGCGTTTTGCACAAATTGGCCCACGCGATCGCATGCCCCATGCGATCGCGTCACTTGCACAATACCAATCCCACGCGACCGCGTGAGCGACGCGATCGCGTCGCATGGATTGCACATCACCCCAGAAGGAGACAGAGAGTTGCGCTGAAACGGTGCTGGAGTCGTGCGTTTAGCACAATTTCCAGCGACGCGATCGCGCGACCCACGCGATCGCATCACCCCTCCCCTACCCCTCTCACGCGATCGCACGACCTACACGATCGCGTCACCCCCATTTTCACCCCCACCACGCGACCGTGTGCCCCTTGCGGCCGCGTGGATTCCAATTTAAACCCCCCCAGATCACGCGAACCCTATTTTCGCGCCACCACCCCCCTGAACCCCAACCCTTTCTTCTCCCCTCCTCCAAACCCCAGCCACCACCGCACCACCACCCAACCACCATCTCCGACCCCCGCCGATGCCGTCAACCGCCCAGACACCGCCGCCGTACCACCCCACCCCTTTTCTCTTCCTCTTTCTCCTTCTTCCTCTTTCTCCCTCCTTCTCCGCCACTTCCTTCCGCCACTGCCCACCTCACACCGCCGCACCCAACCCAGCCGCGCCCCCTCCGCCACCCACACGCAACCCCCCCTCCCTTCCTCTATTAATTACCCTAAACCCTATCCCCATTACCCCCGTCTCCACTGCCCCCTCAGCCGCCACCGCGCCGCCGTACCCCTCTACCGCGCCAGACGCTGCCGCAGCCACCACCCAGCCGCTTTCTTACCCCGTTCTACTCCTCACGCCTACCAGGTTCCGATGAACGCCGCCTTTCTGTCCGTCGCAGTTATTTTACAACTTTTTTCTATTTTTGTTCATAATTAGGATAGATAGATATGCATGCTGTAGTGGCTTTTTAGGTTGTTAGGTAGCTTAGGCTGTGGTTAGTGGATCTAGGTCTGTTTACTTGCACTGTTCATGCTTCTGTTTTATCAAAACTGCAATTCTGCTGTCCCTGTGACCTTGTTCATATGCTGTGATTTCCTGCATTTGCTGCTTGTTACTCTGAATTTTCCTGGTTCTATTAATTATAAGTAACTGCAGCAAGTTTTTTTAATTCATATGAACTGCCTTGTTTGCTGTTTATTTTCCGGGACAATCCAACTTTAGCCGGAATGCTGCCCAAATTTTTTGTGAATTATTTTCATTCATGTTTTGGTTTGACAATCTGAAATCTGTTGTCCTCTGCTTTACCCAAACCACTTCATGAATGCTATGGCAGACTTTCTTATCCTTTTTGATTTCCTGGTTTATAAACTGCATCTGTGATATTCTGATTCCAATTCTTGCTTTCTTTATATCTATTAGAATCAACATCACCCTGTTTTCCTTGTTCAGTTATGAGTTATTTCCAGTCATAATTATGAATCCTTGTTACATGGACTATTTTCTTTATGCCACTTACTTTAACCCGCATTTTACTGACTCACTAATTTTAATTTACTAACTTCTTTTTCAAATTCTAACCATACTAACCTTTTAGAATCTCTTTTCTGATTTTTCACTTTCCTCTAACTTTCTAAGCATGGCATAATGACAATTTTTTCTATTTAACTTGGATTCTAATACATTTTGGATTGTAAATTCTTCCTTTCAAACATTTAAACTACTATACAATCCTTAATATACCATTACTTAACTCATTTACCTATTTCCCATTCTCCTTTGCCGCTTTGAGTTTTCTTTATTTAAATTGCCTATTTGCTTTCCTATTTTTATCCATATCCTGGTTTCCCATTTTTCAGGATGTCTGCCTCGCAGAGGAAAGGAAAAGGCAAGGCTACTGGCAAGCGCAAGAGAGGAGATTCCTCCCAGTCCATCATTGACCTAATGCATGATTACTCATGGCGGGAGAAGAACTTTACACAGCAGGAAAAAGCTGACCAGCTGCTCCCTGCAAATGATCCAATAAAATTTGCAAACCGGTACTGTGAGCTGAAGTATACGGCATTTGCAAACTCTAGGAATCTATACCTGGAGAGAACTCTGAGGATTCCAGAAGCACTCCAGCAGTACACCACTGAGCAAATCAAGCAAAGAGGCTGGTTCTTTCTGGAGAGAGTACTGACAGAGGTCAATGCATCTTGGGTCCGAGAATTCTACTGCAACTACTACATCACCACCCTCGATGCAGTAAACCTGAGAGGAAAACAAATTCTAGTCACTGAGGAGGCCTTAGAGGACATTCTCCAGCTCCCAGCCAAGTCCGATCAGCCTGATGGTTATTCAAAGGCTGAGGAGGACATGCGCCTGATGCAGTTTGATTGGGATGCTGTAAAGGCACGGATAGCTCTCGACCCGACTGTTCCTTGGGAAATGGGTCAGGACACCACCATGCCTAGAGGGATCAAGAGGGCGTACTTAAATGATGAGGCTCGGTTATGGCATCAGATCTTGAGCAACTATGTCATGCCGAGTACTCATGAGACGGAGATCCCAGCTGCTATGATCACCCTCCTATGGTGTGTGATGGAGGGTAAAGACCTTTATCTACCATGCTTTATCTGGCATTATATGGCTAGGGTCCACGTCCGAGGCACCCTCCCTTTTCCATATCTGGTTACACAGCTAGGCCGTCGAGCTGACGTGTCATGGGAGGATGCCGATGAGAGACCACCAGCGGCGGACTGCAGGAAGATCATTCCTCACAGCAGGAGCTTCCTAGCTTTGGGCTCCAGACCACCACCCTTCCCTGCTACTGATGAGACAGCCCCATCGTCTACTGGACCCTCTTCATCCACGGCTGCCCCTGCTGCCCTTGCTGCCACCACTGCACCTCCATCTACCTCTGAGCCCATATATCGCCTCGTGCACCGCCTATTCCGACAGCTTGATCAGATGGAGCGCCGTAACCGACGCCGGTACGAGAGATTGGAGCGTCGCAGCCAGTGACGCTATTCGCATCTGAAGCTGATGATCCGACAGGGTGGCGACATCCCCTCCGAGCCCGACACACCATCAGAGCCATCAAAGGAGGAGGAGGATGAGCACGAGGAGGAGACTCACTTCCAGGAGGAGACCCATCAGCAGGCAGACACAGAGCAGGCTGCCCCACATCAGGAGGTTACGCATCAGATCGAGGCTGCAGATCCGGAGATCCCAATCCAGTCAGCACCACCTCTACAGCAGCCAGACCCTCAGCCCACCACCACCACAGAGCCTCTAGCTACCATCCCTACCAGTGATGACACCCCTTCACACCTGGCTTGATTGAGCATCAGGGACGATGCTTCACTTTAAGTGTGGGGAGGTCGCCATCTCTGCCATTTTATTTTGGTGAACCACTACATCTCTTTTTTCTTTTATTTTGGATATTTTTCTGTATTTTTCTTTTTACTGTTATTTTCTGAGTAC
Source organism: Arachis hypogaea (assembly GCF_003086295.3). Classification (NCBI taxonomy): domain Eukaryota; kingdom Viridiplantae; phylum Streptophyta; class Magnoliopsida; order Fabales; family Fabaceae; genus Arachis; species Arachis hypogaea. Next base: position 58,241,155 of record NC_092052.1, read on the forward strand.
TTATACATTGCTACTTTTATGTATTTTTACTCTATTTCTGCATTTTGCATTTTTAGTTCATATTTTTAGTTATTTAGTTTAGTTTGCAATTATGACTTATTAGTGGATTAATTAGTATATTTTACCCTTTTTAGCATAAGATAACATAGTTAAATTGAAAAAGGAAGTAAGCTAGGAAATTGAACATAACAGATTTAAATCCATAAACCTTGTATATATAGCATTACATCATATAGTTAAGTTGACAACATTTCATCAAGGAGGAACATCAAAACTTTAAAGGCTACCATAAATAATTTTTTTATGAGAATAATGGGAATTTTTAACTAAACCTGCATAACATATATGAATGATATATGATGCTTGAGTTAGAGAAGACACAGCCTGTGAGTCTTGAGCTTAATTGTATGGTTGCATTCAAACCATAATTTCATTCCTGTGTGTTTTGCTTCTTTTTATTCTGATGTTCTTTACTTTGCTTTAATCTATATGTCCAATTATAGAATCTAGATACATACCAAAAGAATGATTAAGGCCATCATTTGATTTTAGCTCACTTACCCCAAAATAACCCACCTTTCACATCACCCTTGGTAGCCCCCTTGAGCCTTTAAAATCTCTTTTATTCTATTTAGCCACACTACTAGCCTTAAGCAGAAAAACAAAATAAAATCCTAAGTTGAATCCTTGGTTAGCTTAAGATAGAAAATTATAAATAGATTAAAATGTGGGAAACCTATTGGGAGCATGGATGATAGAAACAAAAGGGTAGAAAAGTTAAAAGAAATAGAATAAAATTTGGGAAGCATGCTCATGAGAAATCAAAGTGATTCAATTACCATGTGCATTAAAAAAAAGTTATTTTTCAGCATTTAATAAAAAGGGGATACAAAAGAATTCCCCAATGCAAATTAAAAGCAATGCACATGGGATAAAAATAAAAATAAAATTGAAACATGAGCATGTAACAACAAGTGGGATAATATGGGAAAATTGGTAAAGAAGTTTTGTTCTATTAAATATGTATGTTAGGTGAGATCTTAGTCTAATTAAGGATTCACTTATTAGCTCACTTAGCCTTATACATATATCCTTACCTTTACCTTGGCCCCATTACAACCTTAATTAAAGACCTCATGACTTTTGGTATGACTGTACTCTATAATTGTTGATTGGTTAGATGAAGAATAAAGTTATAGAAAGTAAGAATAAAAAGAAAAAGTAGAGTGAATAAACCCAATAAACACTGAGTGACTAGAGGGTAAACACAAAATCCAGTGAGGGTTCAATATCTCATCAACATATATCTGTACTTTAATTTACTAATTGTTTTGCAAGTTTGTACAATATTTTTATTCCCCATCTCATTTGCTAAAATGCTTTATTATTTAAGGGTTGGCTATATATATATATATATATATATATATATATATATATATACTCCTTGAGAATGTGAATTAATTTGACTACATGTAAGCTTTATATATGAGTAGATAAATTGGAATTGCATGAATCATTTAGGTAGATGCATTTAGAATAGGTTGCATTGCATAACATTCCACCACTTTAACCTTACCTTATTCTTTACCTTGGATTTAGCATGAGGACATGCTATTGTTTAAGTGTGGGGAGGTTGATAAACCCATATTTCATGAGTTATTTTGTGCTTAGTTTGAATGATTTATTCAAGCCTTCACCCACTTATTCATATTAATTGAATAGTTTTACTTTCCCTTCCTTATTATGTGATGTATGTGAAAAACATGTTTCCTAAGCTTTAAAATCAATTATTTTAATTACCTTTACTTCCATTCGATGCCGTGATTAGTGTGTTGAGTAGTTTCAGATTTTCTAAGGCAGAATGGCTTAAAGGATGGAAAAGGAAACGTACAAAAATGGAAGGAAAAGTGCGAAACGGAGTTTTGAAGAAACTGGTATCCACGCGATCGCATGGACGACGCGATCGCGTGCCAGAAGCGAAGAAGCAGCGACGCGGCCGCATGACTGACGCGACCGCGCACCTTAAGTAGAACGCATACGACGCGGACGCATGACTGACGCGATCGCGTGGCAAGGAAAACTCCAGATGACGCGACTGCGTGACCCACGCGGACGCGTGACAGAGGCCACGTATCAGAATTTACAGAGTACGCTCAAAGCGGATTCTGAAGCCTTTTTTGGCCTAAATCCAAGTGCAGAACACATAGACTAGAGGCTATAAAGTGGGGGAATGCATCCATTCAAAGAGAGCTCGCAATTTTATTACTTTCCATGATTTAGATTTAGTTTAGAGAAGGAGATTCTCTCCTTTCTCTCTTAGGATTAGGATTAGGATTAGGATTTAGGACTTCTCTTAGTTTTTAAGAGTAACTCTCGATCCAGGTTTAATATTTTCTTTAATTTGTGTTTCTATGCTACTTTTACTTTAATTCTTTTATTCGTATCTACAGATGTTGCCCAATTGGCTTATGAATTATTCCATGTTACAGATTGTTATTTGAATTAATGATTATTTGAGGTATTTCAGTTATTGATTGCTTTCTCTTTAATTTGTGTTACCATTGCCTTCTATCTAAGGACATTTTTATTCTAGCAATTTTACTTTTTTCCCTTTTGGTATTGGTTAAGAAATCAGTAACTCAACATTATCAAACTCAACATAACTGATAATCACTATCTTGTTAATTGAACTGAACTTCAATAATCCCAAATTTTTCTTAGGAAATAAATAGGACTAGAAGGTCAAACTAATTAGTCCCTTGACTTTCATTTACTTTAGTAAATGTTAATTAAGTGGAATTTAGATTCAACTTTTATTATTGTTGAGAGAGATAACTAAGTTGGACTTCCAATTCCTCTTACCTTGCCAAAAGTTGCTTTACAGTATTTATTTGTTTTAATTGCCATTTACTTTACTTGTCATTCAAATCACTTGCTTCTCACCTTCTAAACCCCGATTACAACCTTTATAGCCAATAATAAGAACATACTTCCTTGCAGTTCCTTGAGAAGACGACCCGAGGTTTGAATACTCGGTTAACAATTTTAAAAGGGGTTTGTTACTTGTGACACCCAAAACGTTTGTACGAAGGAATTTCTGTTGGTTTAGAGACTACATCTACAACACGACTATTTTTATGAACTTCTTTACTGGCAAAAATCCTAACTTCAGTCCCTCATGCTGATGTCGGTTGAGGCTGATGGCTGTTCTTGATGAGATGAGTTGATGATATAATTGAATACTGATAATGGCTATTAAATGAGATAATTTGAGCTCCCTGGGTAGACACAGTGAAGTGATTTCACTTACTCCAGGTAGAGAATGAGACTATTAATATTGAAGTATCGAGTTTGAGGTACTGGTTATAGTTTATTCTTATTTGAGTGTTAAGAGGTTTGGAAACATGAAGAGTTAACTAGACTTAGTATTCCCTAGAATAGTTGCCTAATTCATGGATTAGTGAGAATCTAAGATGAAATGATGAATAAATGAATAAAGGAAGTTTAGGATGCTTAGTGAGTTTTTATTATAGTGCATTGTATTTATTTGGCACTTTTACCGTACTGGGAACCCATGGGTCAGGGGTTACCGTATATATCTCTTATTTTTCAAATGCAGGTCCAGATGCTCGGTAGTGAGCTGTGGTTTGTTTGAAAGATAGCGAAGACCTTTAAGATCTCTTATTTACATTTTGCTTAGATTCTCTCCACTTTTGTTTTTAAAGAACTCATGCTATGTATTTAATCCTTTTGAAAACTTGCCTATAGAGGCCCTTATGTATCCTTTGGGAGAGATTAGGAGATATTGTTGTCAAATTGCTTTTATTCTGTATCCTAGCCGGCCTAAACTTTGCGGGTCGCAACTAGTGGCTAAATCTATATTTTTTTTATGTTATTCTTCTTGACGGAATTATCTTTACATCACCTCGGTTCATGCTTTATCTCCGTTATATTGTCGATACATGAGTGTTTTGACCTCGTGATTTTATTTTTACTCTTTTCAGGCTTTCTCGATTAATACCCCTTTTAATTATACTTATAATTATGTATTAAAAATCCACCTGAGAGTCGTACCACCTTATTATCATTGACTTATGACTCGAGCATAAGGATTTCAATATTAGAGTGTTACATCGTGAATTGTTAAGTCCATACTCTGAGCTGAGAAAAACTTCCCCCAAACTAGAAAAATTGTTTGAACACCCAACGGAGGATCATAGGTGAGTATTAAATTATTATAGAGGAGCTTAAGAGATTTAAGTTTGCAGTTGATGCATTCAGAGGTTGCCCCACCTTATACGCTCATAGGATATTCATCCCTTAAGTCTCGCATCAAGGAGACATAATCGATGATCATTGTGACTTCATGAATCGGAGGATGGGTGTGAGACAAGCAACACATGGCCTTATTCCTTTAACTTCGTGCCATGTCCCATGTCGATAAACTCTGAAAGAGCGCTATATACACCCACTACGTATACAAATTTGGCATAGTTCGATAGGATGAGAATTTGAAACTTTAAAGTGAACCCTAATTTTAGTTAATGATGTTAAAAGCGAAAGAATTCATAGAGAGGAATTCCTGTTGGTAAAAGTCGCCAGGAGTCGAGTTGGAGTAGAAGAGTGATAAGTTTCAATATCTCAACTTAAGTACCTCAATTTTCCAAAGTATACTCATGAACTTCATACTAAACATATGAATTAGATATCCAAAATAGCACAGGCACAAACTCAGAGTATGCATTGAAGCATAAGCAATCCATCCTTCAGGCTCACAAAACGAACTGCTCTGATACCATAATATAACACCCTAACATTCATATCCTTATGCTCGAGTCATAAGTCAATGATAATAAGGTTGTACAACTCAAGGTAGAGTTTTAATACTTATATTATTAGAAGAAATTATGAAACGAGAAGTCTGAAAAAGGGTAAAAGAAAATTGCGAGCGTGAACACACACGTATCGAATAATAACGTGTTCGAAAGAGCGGGATAAAATAAAAACTTAAGGAAGATTAGAGTAAAGACATAATATATATATATATATATATATATATATATATATATATATACAATAATAATAATAATAATAATAATAATAATAATAATAATAATAATAATAATAATAATAATAATAATAATAATAATAATACGTAAGATAGCCACTAGGCACGACCTGGGAACCCCCGACTCATGGGTTCCCAACATGGTAAAAATACCAAATAGATACAATATAAGGCAATAAGAAACTCGCTAAGCAATCTTAAGCTCCATGCATCAATATTTCCATCCTAGGTTCTCACTAATCCATGATTAGACAACTATTCTAGGGAATGCTAATCTAATTCACTTTTATCAAAGTTTCCATAAACTCCAAAAAGAACTGCCCTCAAATAGTTCAAATTTAGTGATTTCACATCAACTCATAATTATCTCCACCCAGAGCAAGTGAGATGAAACACTGCATCTACCCAAGGAGCTCTATTGCGTTTGCATCTTTAGTGTTTTTCTTCTTGATTTCAATCAATTTATTAATAATTTCTGTTAAATAATCAATGAATTTGAGGTTAGAATGAATATTACTTTGATTAGTTGAATTTGATTGAATACAGGAAGCTTTAGAAGGAAAACCAAACGAAACAGAATAGAAAGAGGCACAGAAAGTCACTGAAAATAGAAAACCCCTAGAAGCATAATGCTTTTTGTGAAGGACAGAAAGCTCACTGGAAAGAGAAAGTGAATGGCATAGAACGTGAGCAATTTGGTGTACTACGTGAAGGCAAACAAAGGATATGTGCGTACGCACAAACAGCTATCATTCACCATTTCACATAGTACGTGGGCAATTTCATGTAGTGCGCAGCATATGTGCTTATGCACTCACCTGTGTGTATACACAACATTGTAAATTTTGGTGAGTGTGCGTATGCACACATGTTTGTGTATGCACAACTCGGTTTTCACGTATAACGTGGAATTTCCCACGTGCAACGCTAGGGCAAGAAACAATCCAAACTGAAGGAAAATTGGCTCACGTACAACGTAGCCTACTTCACGTTGTACGTGAGCCCATAGAAGACACTCCAGGACCAAGTTTTCGTACCACGTATAACGTGGAACATGTCATGTACTACATAGGCCTTGCTGCTTCTTCCAGTATCTCAAACTAAGACCTTCTATCCTTTAATTTCTCAACCCTTTGAAAGGTCAATCACCAGCTCATTCACGATGCAGTCATTAAGGATCACAAGCAATCAAGGAAGAGATCTTCTCAGTGGAAAATAATTAGAAAAAGATTTGATTCTATTTTGATTTTTGTATTTGATTCAAAAGTTTGAATTTTGATTTTTTTTATCTTTTAGGGTTAGTATATAAAGGAAGAGGGTTCTGACCACTTCTCTTCTTCGGCACTTTGCAGTTTTATTTTGTTAAGGATTTCAAGAACAAGCATGAGTTTCTAATTCTCTTCGGTTAAGGTTAGGAGCTCTGTTAGTTTTATTGATTAATGTAATAACTTTTCTATTTATAATTGATGCAATTGATTCCTCTTTAAGAAACAGTTTTCGTTCTTCATCTCAAAGGGTTTGAATATGTTGAGAAATAATTCTTCGCTAACTTGAATTTTCTTAATCTCTTGGAAAAGTGATTAATTGAATTAAGCTTGAAAACTGATTCTCATAATATGTAAGTTTTGAAACTAGATTGATAAGTGACATAAAATAAACTAGGTTAAACTCTTATAAATTGTGTGGTTTTATAAATAAGTGAACGTTCTTCAACTCTTTTCTTGATTAAGTGACTAAGGGATTAGCGTTTAATTAGGTTAAAGAGAAATTAAATCACCAAGGGATTGGGATTTAATTACTAATGATTTGCGATATAAGAATCATTGCATGATTATAATAGAAAGTGCAAAGTGTTAATTCGGACGACTAATATCTCTGAAACCTTAGCTCTCTCAATTATACATTACTTCATACTCACTGTTTGCTTCTCTGTTTGTTTTGTTTACTTTCTGTTTATGCTTAAACTCATTCAAAACCTTAATTTGCTAGTCTGACTAGATTAATAGATTGATTTTGCTTGCTTAATCCGTTAATCTTTGTGGGATTGACTCTCACTTACCTAAGGTTATTACGTGATTCAACCCGGTGCACTTGCTGGTGTTTTGTGGATTGTAAAATCCGTGATCAAGTTTTTGAGGCTATGCAAGATGATGGAGAAGATGATGATGAAGAAAAAGGCAGTGAAAACTAAGGTTGTTTCCTTCCTTTTTAATAATAATATGCATGTGTTTTAATTTTTTTTCTCTCATATAATGCATTTAAGATTTTCAATCATCAAGTACATATCATGTCCATCACAACCCACAATTATAATTGTGCTTGCTCCTAAATGTGAGTAAAGAGTCATGTGCTGAGAAAGTAACAAAAAGAACAGGCATAAAAGAGCATGACAAAGTGAGTTTGGAAAACCAATAAGAATGTTCAAATGATCTGAGCCACATTGCTTGAGGTTTTAGTCTAGAGGACTATTACGGGATCCTTATACTTGACAAAACCTTGAAGAAGCAACAATATAAGAAACAATAAGTAAGAAAAAGGGGTTATAAGAGAAACCAAAGGTGCTGAGTACCACTGACTAAGGGAATTGAAAGAAAAATAAGCTCAAAGAGCATCCTAGTTAAGTGCTTGTAGTGCTTATGTGTCAAGCCAAAAGCTTGAAGACAAAGCATTTAGAAGTCACGGTTAAACTCAAGATGCAAAGCATCTCCCCAAAAATGAAAAATCCAAAGGCTTTGAGCACCAATGTTGGGGAAGAAAGAAAAGATAAATAAGCTCAAAGAGCTCCCCAACTATGTACTTGTGGTGTTTCTGTGGCAAGCAAAAGCTTGAGACAAAACATTTAGAGTCACGGGTAGGCTCAGGGTGCAAAGCACCTACTGAACTTAAATGGTGAAAAGAAAGTAACTGAGCTACTTTAAGGTGATAAATCAATAGAGGATTCCATAATCTAATCTGGATAGAAGATTTAAAAGATCATAATCAATTGTGTTAAATTGTGCATAAGTGAAACGTTTAACAAAACTCATTTAGATTGAAATCTTTTGTCCTTGTATCATAAGGTTAAGAAGTTTTGATTAAGCCATGATTCTTTGCTTCTTTGAGGACAAGCAAGATCTTAAGTTTGGTGTTGTGATGTGTGCGCATATTTAGTGTTTTTCCCTCTTGATTTCAATCGATTTATTAAGAATTTCTGTTAAATAATCAATGAATTTGAGGTTAGAATGAATATTATTTTGATTATTTGAATTTGATTGAATACAGAAAGCTTTAGAAGAAAAACCGGAGGAAACAGAATAGAAAGAGGCACAGAAAGTCACTGGAAACAGAAAGACCCTAGAACCAGAATACTTTCTATTAAGGACAGAAAGCTCACTGGAAAGTGAAAGTGAGTGGTGTATAACGTGAATAATTTGGTGTACTATGTGAAGGCAAAAAAATGATATGTACGTACACACAAACAGCTATCATTCTCCATTTCATGTAATACGTGGGCAATTTCACGTAGTACGCAGCATATGTGCGTACGCACACACCTGTGCATACGCTCAACATTATAAATTTTCGTGAGTGTGCGTATGGACACATGTATGCATATGCACAAGTTGATTTTCATGTATAACGTGGAATTTCCCACGTACAATACTAAGGCAAGCAACAAGCCAAACTGAAGGAAAATTGGCTCATGTACAATGTAGCCTACTTCATGTTGTACGTGAGCCCATAGAAGACACTCCAAGACCAAGTTTTCATACCACGTATAACGTGGAACAGGTCATATACTACGTAGGCCTTACTGCTTCTTCCAGTATCTCAAACCAAGACCTTCTGTCCTTCAATTTCTCAACCCTTTGAAAGATCAATTACCAGCTCATTTATGATGTAGTTATTAAGGATCACAAGCAATCAAGGAAGAGATCTTCTTGGTGAAAAATAACTAGGAAAAGATTTGATTATTTTTTTCATTTTGAATTTGATTCAGAAGATTGAATTTTGATTTTCTATCTTTTAGGGTTAGTATATAAGGGAAGAAGTCTCTTCCCTCTTCTCTTCTTCTTCGACATTTTGCAGTTTTATTTTGTTAAGGATTTCAAGAACAAACATGAGTTTCTAATTCTCCTTGGTCAAGGTTAGGAAATCTGTTAGTTTTATGGATTAATGTAATAACTTTTCTATTTCTAATTGATGCAATTGATTCCTCTTTAAGAAATAGTTTTTGTTCTTCATCTCAAAAGGTTTGAATATGTTGGGAAATAATTCTTCTGTAACTTGAATTTTCTTAATCTCTTGGGAAAGTGATCATTTGAATTAAACTTGAAAACTGATTCTCATAATTTGTAAGTTTTGAAACTGTATTGATAGGTGACATAAAATAAACTAGGTTAAACTCTTATAAATTGTGTGGTTTTATAAATCAGTGAACGTTCTTCAACTCTTTTCTTGATTAAGTGACTAAGGGATTAACGTTTAATTAGGTTAAAGAGAAATTGAATCATCTAGGGCTTGGGGTATAATTACTAATGATTTGCCATGAAAGAATCATTGCATGATTAGAATAGAAAGTGAAAAATGTTAATTCAGACGACTAACATCTCTGAAACCTTAGCTATCTCAATTATACATTACTTCATACTCACTGTTTGCTTCTCTGATTGTTTTGTTTACTTTCTATTCATGCTTAAACTCGTTCAAAACCTTAATTTGCTAGTCTGACTAGATTAATCGATTGATGTTGCTTGCTTAATCTGTTAATCCTTGTGGGATCGACCCTCACTCAACTGAGGTTATTACTTGATTCGACCGGGGCACTTGCCAGCGTTTTGTGAATTGTAAAATCTGCGATCAAGCTCAAAATCATCTCAATCAGTATTCATTTTTACTACCCAATCATTACTTATTTTGTCTCATCAAAAACAACCCTCAGCGTCACTACCGCCAGTATAAGGGATCTCTCATGTGTTCAAACACAAGCAATGCAAACAAATGATACACAAGTAAATTCAAGTAAAGCAATTAGCATATAGTCGTATAAGATATACAAATTAAGCAAGCCATGACAAGTAGCAAACCCAAATAAGTCAAGCAAATGTAAATGATGTATGCCTGTCCTATAGCCGATGAGTCTCATCTGTCGGTTATACAGCCAAACCCAACATGTCCGGAGCAAGTGGAATCACTCCACTGGATCTACCTAGACAGGTATATTTGGCAAGTGGAATCACTCCATTGCGGCAAGTGGAATCACTCCACAGCATTGTAGTCAAATCCAGAAGCAAGTAGAATCACTCTACTGCGGCAAGTGGAATCACTCTACTCCGGCAAGTGGAAGCACTCCGCTGCATTTCCATCTCAATTCAAAGTTAATTTCATTATTTACTTCCTTCTCAACTCCATTTCACTCTATTCTTATTCATAATCATCATTAGTCATCACCATAACTCATTTCCTATCACCCCCATCATACCTCGATCATACTTAATCATTATCTTCTCTCTCAATCTCATAATCATCATCAGACCTCATTCAAAATCAATTGTCACTAATCACATCTCTCATTACATTTATTCTATCTTTCTTCAATTCATTGTCCCAACTCACTGGGTCCTCATTCCTAACTCTTCTACCCTCTAATAAACCGGATCTAGACTCATAATAGGGTTTACAGAGGTTTAGAAGGCTCGAAGAATGGTTAAGAACTTAAAAATTAAATTTTCAATAAAATAGGGGTGGTCTCGTACGCATGCACATGAACACGCAAATCTCGCATATGCGGACCACCTTCGAGTACACGGGGATGTTGGGCAAAATGAATACTCGCGTATGCATGACTTGTACCGTATACTCATGAGTGTCAAAAGACATGTTCGTATACGCGAGTCACGTTTGCGTACGCGAGAGCACTTAGCCGAGCCAAATGCTCAGGTACGCATGAGTGTTTTCGCGTACGCATGCATACCAGGTTTTCAAAAAGTTGATATGTTGTAGAATTCAGTTTTTCAACCCAATTTTCAAACTTTTATAACTTTTTGTACAACATTCATTTTTCAACCATTCTTCAACCATTGGAAATATTGTCACATATATTTTCATAAAAATCTACTTTCGTTAAATTTCCAACTCCGAGGACCGAGTTACAATATGCCAAAGTTGATCAAAGATTAGTTTTTGCCTAAAAGCAAAATTTAGCATTTTTTTTCTAAAGGTTCATAAGCCACCTCAATTTCTACACAATTAAATGACTCATAAACCATCCAATTCAATCATTTACAGTCAACCAAGTTCAAACCTACTCAATTCACACATTACAACTCTGAATTATCAACTTCACATCTCAACTTCAAGCATAAAATTTTAATAACTTACCGGACTTACCTTTCACAGCCTCCGGCCTAAAATTCACGGTCTCCGGCCCAACATTGATCAATTCAACTCATAATTTATAAATACACAATCACCAACCAAATTCAATTTTAGTAATACAACAATTACACATATTCATTCTATCCAATACATAATTCGAACCTATTCTTAGGGGCATCTAGCCTAGGATTTCATGCCACATTACATGGTATTTAAATGAAACTTAAAGCATACAGCTAAGGAGCCAAGATCAACCCTCAATTTTTGATTTCACTAAGGTTTGGCTCCAACTTTCACCTCCACGAAGCTCAAGCACTACCAATGATCAATTCAAAGCCTCTAGTACTCAATCTACACTAATTTCACATAATATTCACAATATTCAATAACTAGGGCTTCATAAAAACTTTATAAACACATGGAGAAAGTAGATCTTACCTTTATCCACTAAATTTGGTGAAACCTAGCTATAGCTCATACTAGAGCACTCCTAAACCATCAAAATCACAAGATTTCTCAATACCCAAAACTCAAACTCGAATTTGTCATGTACAGCAAAAATGGGATAAGATGGGCTTTGCGTGGCTACAAACAGTACGACAATCAGAGCTCCGGAGAGAAAGCTATGGTGGTTTGAAGTAGGAGGTGAATAGTAATAATGGAATCTCTTTTTCCCTTTTCCTCTCTTGGGGCATGGTTTATGTTTGAAATGAAAGGGGAGTGTGTGTACTGAAGGGGAGGTTAAGTAAGGATGTAAGTGAGTGGGCCTTAGGCCCAATTGGGCCCGGTTCAGTTGGTTTAGCGCCTTGGCCCAACTTTGGGCCAAAACCCTTTAGATTTGTGTTTTAA